>NC_069711.1:962500-977500 GCF_027358585.1 Pangasianodon hypophthalmus | reverse complement strand
ATATAGAGAACATTGCATGCTGAGCGAGACACAAAGACAGAGCTAGTAAGAAAAAGTAAGAAGAACTCTATTAGGTGTGTGGTTGGTTGGACGGATGCTCACCAGCTCCCTGTTTGAGCAGTTCTGCAGCCGTGCTGGTGTTGGTGCCACTCTGCAACTCCTGCAACTCTCCTACAAGATCTGAAACACACCAACACACCCTGAGCGCATATTCACCCACACTAGCAATTACACTATAACTATAGTGAGTTCTGGTTGTGAGATAAGTGTAAGCATGTGTGTAAGTGAGACACCTTTGTCTGGGATGTGTAGTTTGCAGGGCAGAGAGACAGGTGTGATGGAGTGCTGGTACACCAGAGCAGACAGAGAGCCTGCAAACATGAAGAAAACGTGGATCAGAAAGACTTCTTAACTAAAGTAGTTGTAAAGTTGTAGCTTTCACACCTGTTAGTCTGTTAGCCGAGTCTAAACCAGAGCAGATTTACTACTTTGGTTCATTTGCTGTTTGCTTCGCTTGGTTTCACATTGCAAAGATTTAAATAACCAAAAAAACATACTCAGAAAACTTGTTGATTTATTATTCATTCGTTATTATGGTAAGAAAAAAAAGGTAAATAAAGCTTTACCAAGTGAGCACACAAGTCACAATATTCACCCAAGTGTGGAGAACATGGAACCAGAGAGTAAAGTAAAAATTACGTAATCCAGAACACATGGCATTTCTGGGCCAAACAAATAAACATTTGAACTTATTAACATATTTGTCTTATTAACTTCAATAAATAACAAAAAGAGAGGTTTGTTTATACTGGCTACGCGGGGTATAAGATAAGTGAGAACAGGAACTACCTTGTTTTATGAAGGTTCAAATACATTAAATGCAACTATAATCTGAAAAAATGTATGAATTTTTTTTTTTAATAAATAAAAAGCTGTATAATCATTGGCAAATCGCTGTCTATAAGGAATAAAACATTTCAGAACATGCCGTTCTAGGAAAATAATCAACTTTGGGGTGGTAACGGTAACTCTTCTTCATCACACCACCCTGTCACTTAGTATTTTAGTATGACTGCATGCCATGTTGTGTCCAGAAGAAGGAAAAGCGTTAGCTGTGCCTTTTTTATGTTGCTTAAATTTTACTATGTGAAAGTTCAGTTTGCTACAAATTGATGCCCAGTGTCTTAAATTTATACCCCATAAATTATGACCAACTTCACTTATAACAAGGTGTAACTATGTATGTGCAACTGGCCCCAGACCGGCAGAAACCACCAGGATCAACATGTTTTCTCACCAAAGTACATTTCGTTCTGACAGCCTTTAATTTTCACTCCTTTTGCTCCGCTCTCAATCAGAAAGTGTCTGACCAGCTGCTCCTGTGAGTGAGAGGTGTGGCCATGGTTGCTGACATGAGCAGGGGGTGTGGCCACTTTAAGAGCCAGTCCATATGCACCCTGGAATGAGCTGCTGTCCCTTATTAGAAAATAGCCAGGCTCCTTATCCTTCAAAACAGCAATTGCTAGAGGGCAAAAACAAATTATTTCAATTACAACCATTTCTAAGAAGATGCTTACGTATAATGTAAAAAAGTCTCTTCAGCTTTACCTTGATCTCTGGAGATTCCAGGCTTGTACCAGAACTTGGAAGTATCCTGCACAAACTTGGCACTGACACGATTTTCTGGCTCCGGAGTTACTTTTTGTCTGGTATCTGCAGTCGCTAAGAACGTGATTTGAGCCTGGGTAGAAGAGGTGGAAGATGCTGTGGATGATCTGACTGAGGATGCACTTGTGGGAGAATCCTGGAGAGGACTGACACGCTGTTTTTCAGGGAGAGGGGGTTGAGGAGGGTAAGAAGGAATGGTAATTGCAGTGTAGCCAGTGTACGGAAGATGAGGCACAGTCAAGAGAGGGTAGTTGGATGATGCCAAAGGGAACAAGGGTGTGATGTAGCCATCGGGCACTGGAGAGGGAGCTCTCAAATCATTATTACTTCCATCCTCATTGGATGAAACCCTGTCTGTCAGAGGCGTCAGGCTCTGTCCCTCAGAACTGGGGCCCAATAAAAGAAGTTCACAAGAGCTTCTTTCTGATGGGCATGTAGAGCTCTTTTCCGTCTCAGGTATTCCTGAGGTATCTGAGGTATTCCCTTGTACCTGAGTGACAGACACAAGAGACTCTGCTCCCAGAGATGTCACTACTGGCTCAGAGGTTTGGCTGAGCTCACTCGCGAGGGTTGTGGTGGATGTGGACTCTGTGACATCTACATTTTTTGTCTCAGACTGTTGCGGCTCTTCAGTGAGCTCAGTTGAGGTACTGCTGTTAGGAGGAGAATCTCTATGTGCAACGTCACCATTGCCTGATTCTTCTGGCTCTGCTGATGGTCCTACACTGGAAAATCCAAAGGTGATTTGGTAAATAATAACCATTGACATAAATATTACAACACAATTCCCAAAATTCTCGGCACAAATGGAGCTGCAAACAAAAGAATATGAAAGAAAATATTAATATTGTATGTACCTGTTTTGGACTTGCAGAGAAAGAACATTATTACAGTCTTCTTTTGTAGAAACATCATGGGGATTTTTCACCTCTGAATGTTCATCTGAGACTTCTGCAAAACAAGAAAAATGTTGTGTTTATACATTTGAAACATATGATCTTATTTTACAATAAATAGTGTTATATAGGTAAGGTCCATGGCTTGAAATTTTGAAATAGACAGTAACTCTCTGACTCTAAATTTCAAGTTCTGGTCACGTAACTCCAAACATGAAATGATACCAAGACTAAAGCCAACAATAAAAATCTAACAAAATGTGTTTTTAATGGTAAAACAATAAAATGTGCAGGATAGAAGGTTCTCCTGGACCAGAGTTGGGAACCTGTGGCCTAAACTGAAACTTGAACAAGCGTGGGAAAATGAACCAAAACTATGCTACCAAATGTCAATCATAGATCAGCGCTCATCAGGCTATGGCCATCATTATATAACCCCCCATCACAATCAGGAGAAATTTAGGCAGTTGTGTCACTTGGAAGGTTGACGGAGCCTGTGTTTCGTGTAGAACATCAGAATGGCACATGCTTAACCCTCACCTTCCCCGGTTGGCAGCTATCATGTGATAGGTGAGAGCTAGCTACTGTAGCATGTAGGAATTGGCTAATAACTATACTGGGAGAAAATGGGGTAAAACATTGCGCAAAAAATAATGCAATAGGTCATACCTGTGTGGTTGAATTGGATATTGTGCTCTTTTCCAGACCTGGGGCTTTGAATGTGATGTTGGGTAACACTGGTCCTTTTTGGGGAAGGGGTGTGAGCTAGTGGAGATGAATTTGGAGACTGAGCCATGGACGCATAGCCAGGACTATCTCTAACATGTGGTGGGGAGCAGTGCCAGGGTAGATGGGGGCTGTGGTATCCACTGCTGTGGGGGCTTGGATATGGACTCGATGAGGGGTTTGGTCGGGGATCTGCTCCATAGACAGGATGGTCTTGTTTAGAGATGGAATGGCAATGTCTATGTCCATATCCAAAAGATGACATCATGGGTGGCATTACTGCTCTGTGCTGCCAGCAGTCTGGGTCTTGTGACTCCATATCTCCCTCTCTTGCCCAGTGCACAGCCCCCTCTCGTCTATATCCAAGACCTGGCTCTCGGTGCCAAGGGAGGCTTTCAAGTTGGCTCACTCTGAGAGAGTGGGACAGATCCTCCCGCAGGTGCAAGCAGTCCCTGCAGGAACAGGAAGTAGGTGAAGTCGTGCTGAAGCGTAACTCATGGTAAGGACTGGAAGGCAGGGATTGGTGGGAAGACTGAGGTGGTGGAATGTGGTTGTGGTTGTGGGCTAGAGCAGAGTAATGAAACATAGGACATGCATCCCCTGAACAGTATAAGCGAGCTTGTACAGGAAGTGTGTGTGCATGGGAAGAACGAGTACGGGTATGAGCTTGTGCTTCTGGTGAGGGGTATGGGCAACAGGACCGAGTGCAGATGTGATGCTGACAGTGCCCTCTCTCCCACAGAAAGTCCGGCTGAGACCCACATGGCTCACAGACAGGCAGAGTGGAAGTACGAGTACAAGGCAGCGTGTAGTGTTTGGGATGGAGTTTTTGAGGGGGTGTTTTGGACAAATCAAGGCCCAAGTAGGAATGAGGGTGGGAATAAGGACGACCACAGCAAGAGCGCTCCACCCGGAGATGAGAGCAATCGCCATCATCTAGTATAGCTGTCTCTCGATCCTTCTCTCTTACATTTGATTTATTCCTTCCCCCATCCCTCTCTTTGTCCTCCCTTTGGTGAAGATAATGAGATGAAGAAAGTGGTCCCTCAAGCTCAGAGCGAGTGGAACGGTGACTTGTGTCAGAGTTGAGACAGGGTAACTGACTGGGAGTGGATGAGTTGACGACTGGTGGGTTGTTGGAAGTGGAGCCAGGTACACGGCGCTTCTTCACCTGGGCGTACAAACTGCCGTCAAGTGGGCCACGAGTGTGACAGATATCTACACAACAAACAGAGACACAATAAGATCACTTTATGGATGTTCATATAGAATGGAGTTATATTTACCTAGGCAGTATGATTGGTATGATGTGTGTATTCTACTCTGCTGTAAGACGACAGGATTACAGCATGGACTAGAGATGTACATCAGACCCGCCCACTTCTGCAAACACTGCAGACTAGTCTCATTCACTTTCAGAGACTCACATTAGTCCCAGTCACTTTCACAGACACTCAGACCAGTCCCAATCATTTGCACACTTACTCAAACAACTCTTACTCACTCCTACAGATACTGTGGCCACTCGTGCCTGCTTTTGCAGGTACCTTGGCCATGCCTACCGTTGCCAGAATCTCTAACACTTCCTTCCAATTCCTACAGATTCTATGACGATTCCTGCCAGTTTTCATAACTACTTAGACCACTTCCACAAACTCTCCTGCCTCATCCCAGAGAGACTCTGACCACTCCCGTCCATTACCTCACATACTCTGAGCAATCCCTTCCATTACCTCAGATACTCTGACCACTCCCATCCATTACCTCACATACTCTGAGCAATCCCTTCCATTACCTCAGATACTCTGACCACTCCTGTCCATTACATCAGATACTTTACTCTGACCACTCCCATCTATTCCCTCAGATACTCTGACCACTCCCCTCTGTTGCATCAGATATACTGACCAAGCTGTTCATTGCCTCGGATACTCTGACCACTCCTATCTATTCTCTCAGATACACTGAGCAATCCTGTCAATTACTTCAGATACTCTGACCACTCCTGAATAATTAAGGTACTCTGACCACTCCTATCCATTACATTATATTCTAACCACTACCACCTGTTATCTCAGATACTCTAACCACTCCTGCCCGTTAGACCACTTCCACAGATACTCTGACCACTCCTTCCCACTTTTGCATTTACCTTGACCATGATCCCTGATCCCAGATACTCTATCCCAATCCTGATTCACACCTCTAATGTGCATACAAAGTGAGTGTATATATTGTGTATGTGTGTGTACGTACCCTCTATACTGTCCTCATGGTGAAGATTAAAGTTTTCATATGAGTCCCAGCGCACTACAGGATCCGTGCAGCTGATATCTGGTCTCCCCCCAGGGTCTTTCTTCTGAATCTCCTCTCCTGAACACAAACACACTTCAGTTAAAGGATATACTGGTTATACTGGGTATAACTGTTGACAGGAATGATGGATGATGTGGATGATGTAATGACAGAATCAGCACCTCTCTTTTGCTCTGGACTAGTGGAGAACACAAGTTCTACCGTAGCATCAGCTGGATAGCGTTTATCTAAAAGAATAAATAATGACACAGATAATGTCACACAAATACAATGTGTGCATGTGTGTGTGAGTTGGTTTTCTGTTCATTTTAATTTCTATACTTGCTGTGTGTGTGAATACACACCTGTGCATGCATGGTCCAGCTCTTTTTTTCCGAACCAAAGCTGTGATCCGTGAACTGTACATGTATGAAACTGCACTCTAAACACACACTCTCTTTCACACACACCTGAGCGCCGATGATAACACTTCACCTAGAGATGACAAGATAGAACTTACAGCTTTTTAATTTTCTGACATATAATGAGGTTATGCACGGCACGGTGGTACGGTTCATCATATCGTACCATAATGTCCCCCTTCAACAGTAGAGCCGGTTCTATTTTGATGCACAACATTCGGTTCCTGGAGCCGTTGGTTTCACTGCAACCAATACGAAAAAGTTTAATCCTTCAGTAGATATAATCATCGCTGATCTGCAATAATGAAGCCATGAGACTCGACTCACTATATTCCTGAGGTGTAGACCAGTTTCAGGGACTGATAGATCTTCAGGAATGGTGCATAAGCTGAGAGAGAGAAATTTACAACCACGCTCAGAACATCAATACAATAACACATTTTACACGATGCTACGTCAATATCGATATTTTATCTCAGTAAATGATATAAAAGTACACAAATAATATGCATTCATATATTATCCTACAGGTGGCAGACATGACACTGTTAACATTTCTTTTAAGAAATATAAAAGATCTATAATTTAGAAATTAATAATTAATTGAGGAATTGTAAGAAATAACTTTTAGAATTTTTGTAGAATAAAATTTTTAGAAATATTTTAGAAATTAAAAAATTCATTTAAGAAATAAGGTTCAAGAAATATGACATATTTCAGAAATGAATAAGCTAATCTACGAAACAAGGTTAAGTAATACTTTTTTAAAATTTAATTATAATTCTAAAAATTATAATTAATATTTTTATGATAAATATATATAACATTTATCACTAAAATGGTATATAACTATATATACATTTCTAACAGGTCAGCAGAAATTCTGTAATAATTAAATTTGAACCTTTTAGTAGTATATCTAAATGGTATTTAATATTTAAAAATTTATATAATAATTACAGTATTCATAAATTGATCATTAAGCTCTGAGTTGTCAAACGCAAAAAAATTGGTCAAAGGCAACAGTTTTTGATAGATACCAAAACGTCCTTGTGAACATCGTGAAAGTCAGTGCATTTTAATGGAGTTACAAAAAAACTCAAAAAGAATTTTGGCTTTTAAGAGATAAGTAAAATTGATCAATCATGCTGAATATTACGAACAAGGTAAAAAGTTCAGGTTTGACTGGGTGGAGCTGGTTGGGAGAAGGGCTTGTTGATATTTTTTCTGTAATTGCAATTTCAGGCAGAAGAGGGCATAAATATTACAAACTGCTCCTTTAAGGCTTTTTATTGCGATTGTGTAGAGTGTAAGTACCTTCACCGGGCTCATAGTTCATTATAGCTGGAATATGAACCTGGTGCAGGAGCAGAGACGAGCTGTTTATCTTGATTGCACCAGACAGAAGCCCGGAAAAATAATAAATATATCTGCGTGGGACAGGAATAAGATTCAGCATGAGGAAAAAAATTCTTTCGATAAAGAATCATGCTTCATTATTATGATGTCAGATGTCAGTGATCAGGCTTGAGGCTGGTGAGGAACCTGCTCTGAGACGGCTGTAGAGAGGAGGAGATTTTATCCTCACAAAACTTCCTCATGGCGACGGTGGTGAGAGCGTGATCTGCCCTGCGACAGAATCATCCACAGATCATGAAACGGAGTAAAGTGTGTAACACAATACTAAGTGAATGTGTGTATAAATGTTTACCCGGCTGATATCTTGCTGAAGTGCATGTACGCTGCTATTATTACTCCAGTCTTGCCTCGGTTCCCCTGAGAAAGTTGTGTTATTAACAGTTATTATTAATGTTGCTATTAAAGGTGGAGTTCATAGTCCAGTAATAACCACATCATTTCAAAGCTCCTTATTAAACCTGTCATTTATAATAATTCCATCTAACAGATCTCATTTCTGGCTTCTGTTTGAATTTTTCTGGCCTTGAAATTTTTCTGGCCCTGAAATTAACAAGATGGAGCACATCTGCTCAGTCCTGAAGTTATTCAGTTCTGCAGGTGTAATGCTTTAAACCACATTCAAACGTTACATTTAGGAGGAACTTTAACACCTGACCTTGCAGTGAAGCACAACAACGTTGCGGGGGTCAGAGTTCAACCAGCCTTCCATAGTCTTACACATGGTGCATATCTTATCCAGGGGCGGGGCATGTAGATCCGGCCAACCAAACTCCTCAACCTGACAGGTACAGAAGGTGTTCAGCTCATGGTGACTTTAGTAATGATCTTGATCAAACCTGAGACCATTTTTGAGAGCGATATGAAGGTAGATGCTTTTTTGAGTGAGGAGAGACACATGAACAGTGCTGCCATCTCGGTTCACTGAGTTTAACTGAATTTAGAGCGTCAAGTGCAATTTTTCCCAAAATCAGTATGTATGTTTTGAAGTTGGTGATGACTCTTAGAGTGCTTTCACATATGCAGTGTTTAAAAGCTTTGAATAGAACCCTGGTGTGTTCTCCCGCTCACTGCAGTTCTTAAGGCAGCAATCACACTCGGGTCTGAGAGCGTCTGAGTGAAGTGGCCTCGGTCCGCTTCAAACTGATTTCAGTTGCAGTGAGAAAGTGATTAGACCCAGAGGGGGGCATTGGTTTGGTTTGGTTTAACACTGCACACAATTAAACAAATCAAAAAGCAAAAAAAGCTCTGTCTGAGGAGCGTGTAATGCTGAAGATGTCCTCCTAAAACTCTTTCACTCATTGGTCAGAAACATGGTGACTGAAAAGTTAAACAAATCTTTAAACAAAAAGTGCGAGAAGAAATCACAAAAATCACTCGAGTATGGTAAAGGTACTAAAAAAATGATTTGATAATTATATAAATAATACGTTTAAGACAATTTATTTGTTGCAAAAATGTTTATTTTGTCATTTTATTGTTGTTGGTTTAACTCTCCAAAATACATGGCATTTCTGCAGTGCTACAGCTCTGTGCTTTGGCTTCGCTTAGCAGGTCACATCTATAAAAAAATGCGATCAGGTTTGCTTCACTTCCTGCACTTGAGTCGATTCAGAGTCTAATCACGTTCTCGCTAGAGTTTATTTGACCTGAGTGTAATTGCTGGGTTCTCAGCTGCCTAAAGAACCACACCGAGGGGGAGAACACAGCAGGGTTCCATGTGAAAAGCACCCTGAATCGACTCAACTACAGGAAGTGAGTCATACACTCGATTCATTGCTTCTACAGAGCTGTAGCACTGCAGAAATACCGTGTGTTCTGGAGATTTAGACTGACAAACAAAGAGAAAGTAAACGCTGGATGTGAGACACAAAAATTTTAAACTCGTTATTTATATAATGATCAATTATTTAGCAAATAAACCAAAAGAATCAATTTCATCTTGATTCGGACTCAACTGTCCAAAATAAGTAACATTTAAGAGTATTCAGATGTTCTCTATAAATCATACCTTGGGGTTTAATCTGCAGATGTCATGACGTTTCTCAGACAAATTGATGACCTGAAAGAGAAAAGGATGTAATTTAACCATCCGTACTGATTCACTGCGAAATGGATTACAAGTTGATGAGGATGATGAAAATAACCAACCAGAAACTTCTCCTGATGTTTCGATTTCAACATGGCCGCCACTTCCTTCAGGTTGCTGCGATAACGGTGTTCATCCAGGTCAGGTAGGAAGAAGACGGAGATGATCCTCTCGGTGATGTAGATCAGGTCGAAATCGTAACGGCTCTCCATGACGTTCTCCATCACACGCTCCACGCTGTCACTCCTTTAAAACAAAGAGCATGGCTGCAATTATTGACCATCAAAAAAACAAATATTCTGACATCATTATACTGTCATGATTCTCCATACCTGCGAGGAGAGCTGCTTTGACTTTTAGATGGCTAAAAGAAAGAGAAAAAAGGAGATACAGTTGCCAAATAGATCTCATACACTCCAACTCTTCAAATGACAACATGCTGGACGTCTGGGACTGTAGAAACTGGTTGATTTTGTACTTGTTATTTTCACAGAATTCATAAGAGATGGAGATCTGAGAGACATCTTTCAGAGATCTTTCCATGTTCCTGAACATTTTGATCGTCTAAACAGCTACCACATGAGAGAAAACACCATGATATCCTATTTCTATCACATATTTTTGAGACAAGTTAAAAAGCAGTAAATAAGACAATAAAAGGAGATGAAAGAGATGAAACTACTGAGATGAGAACATCTGAAATAATTATTACTGTCCACTTGATGCTACAATTACATCTAAATTGAATCTTTTTATATAATGTTGGCTGCTGAGACCCGTCCAAGAGTGTTTCTACAAATTGTACAGTGAGACCTTGTGAAATGTGACTGGCCACCCCGATGACACACACACACACACACACACACACATTGTCCATGGTACCAATTTCAACTAAATCCCTTCATGCTACCACTTTTACCTGGGGATTTAACAGAAATTAAATGGAAAATGTATTAGTCTTTTTAAAAATATTTTTCATTGTTAAACTGTCTCTTGCTTTTATGTTATTAATAGTATTAAGTTTGACAGCAAAGAAAAAAAAAACTTGATCTTTTTCCTCAGTCCTCATTTTCTATCCCTAATGGTTTTTTTTTTTTTTTGGCTTTAAAGGAGAGTGTCATCTCAGGAGCTTCACAAAAATCTCAAAACCTCGTGCAGCATCCAGAAAATTGACTTAAGCAATGTGCATAACTCGACTCTGAATACACATAACTTTCCCTGCATAAATGATACAACTTCATTCTTTTTTTTTTTTGAAAGAAAGTAAGGATCTGTTCTGTCTGGAGGAAGAGAACTGTGTTGTGGCTGTGTGATATATGGAGCTGGAGCTCAGTGGAGTGCAAAGCTCACAAACTGCCATAAAAACACACTTACATGCACACACACACACACACACACACACATACACACACACACACACATATACACACACACACACACACACACACACACACACACAAACTACACTAAAAGACTTTCAAAGCCCTCGGGTTAAAAGTTAGGCAACTTCAACTCCCAGAGAGAAAACAGGAAATGAGTGGCAGAAGAAAGAGAGCAGGATAAAAGCAGAGCAACTTCAAATCACAGGTTTATATTAAAATATTTCATATATTTAATATAAACACTCGTTCTAATACGCTATCGTTTCTATAGTAACAGCTCATTCACAGGGATGTGTACAGCACATGATCCATACAAACGGATTTAAAAAACGAGTGAAATCGTTGACATGGTGAAGTTTTCTGTTAGGAGACATTTATTTAACATTTATGGAAGGAGTCTCCAGTGTCAGTGCTTTGTAAGAAAGCTGTAACTGTAAGTTTTCTGACATCTTCAGGACAGAGGAGTTTATGCTTTGGTTTTATTTCGTCTTATTAACTTCAACAGAGAGTAAAAAAAAGATGCTGGTGAGGGAGCAACTGTTTATAGCTGCTATAACGTAAGTGAGAACAGGAACTAATGTGTTTCTACAGCATTAAATGTAACTGTAAATGGATAAAGCGTATGATGTCATTCTTTAAGACATAAAAATTGTTTAACTGCTGTTGTCTAAAAGGAATAAAACACTCCAGGATGTGCTGAAAAGGATCGACTTTGAGGTGGTAACAGTAACACACACACAGAGGGGCTTATCATAATTTAAAACTTAAAAACAATCATAATTAATGTTAAATCGAGGCGGTAAACAGGGAGGGGGCATTTTTTTTTAACCATCAAAATTCAAAACAAACTGTTCATTAAACACGCACAACAACAGCAATATAAATGTGTATAATGTGTGCTATGTTTGTTTGATTAACAGCATGATTAATGTCAGTGACAAGTGCTTGTACTTGTTTATTATTGTTGCCATAGTAACACAAACAGATGTGCACAAACACACTACTGAGTGTCCCCGGGTTTTTAAAGACATCCTCCTAGTTCATTAATTTTAATGTCACACTGGGAGACATCTGTAAATGTTTAACACAAGGCGTGTGTGTGTGTGTGTGTGTGTGTGTGTGTGTGTTTATCACTGTTTTGATATCAGTGATTTACTCTCTTAACCCTAAGCTAAACAAATATATTGTGTCTCTTACAGACCAACAATACGATGTGGGTTTGTTCATTTACACTCACTATGAGTGTGTTTTTTTTAAAATGTCATCTGAATGACATCAACAGAAACACTCCAGCTGACACGCTCACAGTAAAACACTTAGTGCACTGTTATTACTAATTAAATATTGAAACACCGCAGATGTGCATCAATTTCTAAAAGTTAAAATAACTGGATCTCGGTTAGAGATAAAGTTTATCTTATCTTATCTTATCTTATCTTATCTTATCTTATCTTAGAAACATCATGAGGATATTTTCTGGGAGAGATGTTTTATAGATTAACGCCTGACTGCAGGTCACATGACCAACGCTACACATTTAGGAATTTAATTTCTGTCCCAAATGTTCCCGGATTTCTGTCCCAAACAAACACAGAGAAGGAAGTTAAGTTAGAGAGTTGAGTTAAAATAGTGAGCTGAGCGACACAAAGAGAGATAAAAAGAGAAGTGGAGGACAGCTGATAGAGTGAGAGAGGAGGATGAGTGAAATGCTTACTGGATTTAGGGAACTATTTCTATAACTCTATTTCAGATGATCAGCTGGTCTTACCGACTTTCTGCGCGTGTAAATTTAACACTCGTCTAACACACGCTACACACGCTACACACACTGAATACTAATGAGTGTAATATCTGCATTAGTGCAGTCTGGACACAAAGTTCAGAGCAGACAGGAAACAGGTCCAGAGTGTGTAATAATGAGAGACATGAGAGAGACTTTACTGCATCCTGTCTCAGCAGGGTGATAAACAAATCCCTCAGACTCACTGACTCTCCAACTGACTTACTGACTCTCCAACTGACTCTCCAACTGACTTACTGACTCTCCAACTGACTCTCCAACTGACTTACTGACTCTCTGTCTGACTCTCTGACTGACTTACTGACTCTCTGACTGACTTACTGACTCTCCAACTGACTCTCTGTCTGACTCTCTGACTGACTTACTGACTCTCTGACTGACTTACTGACTCTCCAACTGACTTACTGACTGACTTACTGACTCTCTGTCTGACTCTCCAACTGACTTACTGACTCTCCAGCTGACTCTCTGACTGACTGACTTACTGACTCTCTGTCTGACTCTCCAACTGACTTACTGACTCTCTGTCTGACTCTCTGACTGACTTACTGACTCTCTGACTGACTTACTGACTCTCCAACTGACTCTCTGACTGACTCTCCAACTGACTCTCCAACTGACTTACTGACTGACTCTCCAACTGACTCTCCAACTGACTGAGTAAGTCAGTTGGAGAGTCAGACAGAGAGTCAGTAAGTCAGTCAGTCAGAGAGTCAGCTGGAGAGTCAGTAAGTCAGTCAGAGAGTCAGACAGAGAGTCAGTAAGTCAGTCATACTGACTCTCCAACTGACTCTCTGAATGACTTACTGACTCACTGATTCTCTGACTGACTGATTCTCTGAATGACTGACCGACTGATTTACTGTATGACTCTCAAACTGACTTATTGAATGATTGAGTGACTCTCTGACTGACTCTCTGACTGAATAACTGACCAATTTACTGAATGACTTACTGACTTTCCACAAGAAATAGAAGAGAAGAAAAGAGAAGAGAAGAAAAAATGAAAGAAAAGAAGAGTGGAAATGGGAAATTGGGGGAAAAAAAAGGAAGGGACCAAATGAAAGAAATGACAGAGAAAAAGAAAAGAAAAGAAGAAAAAAGAAAGAAGAGAAGAAAGGAGAACAGATGGAAGATTACAGCAAACAAAACAAGAGAAGAGAAAAGGAAAGAAAAGGAAAGAAAAGAAGAGTGGAAATGGGAAACTGAAAAAAAAGGAAGGGACAAAATGAAAGAAATGACAGAGAAAAAGAAAAGAAAAGAAGAAAAAAGAAGAGAAGAGAAGAAAGGAGAACAGATGGAAGAGAAGAGAAGAGAAGAGAAGAGAACGATATATTAATTAATGGATTAAATAGAGTTCTAATGGTGACAGATGGTCATCTGTCATTTGGAGCATTATGGTTCTATCATCAGAGCTAGATTAAAAGCACACAGGAACCGTTTTGTCTTTGACCTGTACATGCTACTACTCCACTATTCTGTTACTTCACCCTCAGCCTAAATAACTCACACCAACAAAACATGATTTTCAGGTCAGATAAACAGGAAGGTGTTTTTACCTTTCAGATGGCTGGTTCTCCGCTCTGGTTCTTTTCCCTGACGCGGGTTCTAACAGCGTTTAGAACAATCTCCGATCCTGTTCTCCCTCTCAGTGTCACTACACACCCCCCGACCCAGCCTCTCTCCCACCCTCTTAACACAGCATGAGAGAAACCGGAGAACTCTGAGATTACAGCACAACAGCTGCACTCTGTGGTTTGGATCAGCTCCAGAAATATTGGCACCCTCCATTAAAATGAATATATAAAATGAATATATAAAATGAAAAGGTTAAGCAAGAAGTGATATTTTGAGCTTAGGCATATGGGGACAGCGTCTAGCTTTTATTCAGCCATTTATTTTTCAAACCAAATGTTGAATTTGAAATGCTAGTTTTTAAAAAGTATTGGCACCCCAACATGAATACGTAGTACAAATGTTGGTGACACTTTAGTGGATCTTGAATGGCACAGCACAGCAATACACCAAGTGAAATCTACACCTTTCTGCTTTTTCAAATAAATATTTGAATATATCAAAATATATAATGATATAAATATATCAAACGAATATCAAACGAATATTTTAAAAACTTTTTAACATGGTGAGTGGGCGGGCCATGGTGGCTCAGTGGCTAGCATGGTTGCCTCACACCAGGAGGTTGGGGGTTTGAATCTCGTCTCCACCTTTTTAAAACAAAAAGTTTTAAAAATATTCACTGCACTTTTTACCCTGTGCTTTTATTATTGAATGACCGATATATGAA
>NC_069711.1:787500-957500 GCF_027358585.1 Pangasianodon hypophthalmus | reverse complement strand
TCCCCTGCTCGAGGTGTTTCCCTTCTGCTCGTCTCCTGCCGTCTCCCACATGCATTCTTACCATCATGCCTCTCTCTCTGTCCGAAGCTCCGCCCCTCTCCCCCCAGACCCTCACCTCTCGCTCCCTCAGCTGTTTTTGGAAGCCTTACGTCACAATCTTCGCCTCTCTCTTGGACACACACACACACACACACACACTTTCTTTCCTCAGGCCAAAATCTCCAAGTGTACAAAAAGAATCCTCTCTGTTTCAGAGATTTTTTTTTATTTCTCAGATCCGGCATCATTCTCAGTCGGAGCACAATGACTGTTTCTGTTCTCGCCTCCTTGCCCATTTCCGCTCTACATCCAGAACTGGTCTTAAAGGACAACTCTGGTGTTTTTCAGCCTCATCTCTGCACTGCGCGCTGTAATAATGTGTAATAATAAAAATATCAAAATAGCAATTGCCTCAAAATTTTCCAAAATATCCACACTGCAAAAAAAAAAAAAAAAAAAAAGAAAAGAAAAGATGAAGTGAAAATATCTTGAATGTGAGCAGATTTGTGTGATATTTCTCATCAGGAGATTATTATAAACCAAACGTGAGAATGTTCAGCCTGTTCTTTAGATGCTTTCCCACATTTCAAGCTTCATATTTATTGCTCTATTGACAGATAATTTTGCTTCTTTCTACAAATTAACACTTTAAAAGACAAAAAAAAAAAAAGTCTTCCAATAGAACGAGATTATTTCACGCTTAATAAAGTAGTAAAATTCGGTTTAATAATCCAAATAGATTTAATAATCTTATATTCAGTAATCTTGTATTTAATATTTTTTCACTTGTAATTTTTTGCTGCGTGAATATTTTGGAGCTTAATAATAAAACTTTGTCTAAACTCATGTCACGGCAGTACAGCTGAATTTTGTTAAATTAAAATCAGTTAGAAAAAGCAAAACGAGACACGTTTATAATTAAAATACTGTGTGACACTGATGTTGATTTTATTCCTCTTACGCCACAGCCGACAATTACAACTTTTCATTATTAAATAAAGACACGTCATAATTTTTATTCATTTATAGTTACATTTAATGTTGGAGAAACAGGTTAGTTCCTGTTCTCGCTTCCGTTATAGCAGCTATAAACACTCGTTCCCTCACCAGCCTCTCTTTCTTCTCTCTCTTCGAGTTAATAAAAAAAATAAAAATAAAAATGCAGCTTGTTACGCATGTTACTGAGAAACTGACACTGGAGACTCCTTCCATAATTGTTAAATAAACACCTCCTTGCAGAAAACTTCACCATAGCAACGATTGCACACGTTTTTAACGATAACGTATTAGAACGAGAGCGTTAATATAAACCTGCGCTACTGTCAGAGCTGCTGTTATAGAAAACTAATCAACACCTTCTGACCAATCAGAGTCCAGGATTCAACAGCGCTGTGGGATAATAAGTAATTTCTCTTAGATTAGCAGTTTTTATGAGTTTATTTACTCATCCGTCTTCCTCTGAAGAACAACTTGAGTTACCTTCACTGTCTTTTTAAAGTAAAAGGAGATTATTTACAGTCCTGAATTAGCCACAGACTTCTACAGCACTTCTGAGAGAGTAATGTGTCTCAGCTGTCTCTGATTTTTTTCTCTACTATTTTAAAAGTCTCTCTTGGACCATGTGCTCGAAGCACCGAAGACTAAACAGCTAAAACATTTGCTTTTCCTTTTTTTTGTTTATGTCTCTGCTTTAATTTTCTGCACATTTAAATAAAAAAAAAAAAAGGACCAGTATTGAAAACTTCACCATGTGTTTCATTCTTTTATACCTAATTTTATTTATTTATTTTAGACATTTTTGTTGCGTATAGATATATATATATATATATATGTGTGTGTCATCAAAGTTAATTAAGAGTTAATTTATTCTGTAGATTAACATTACATCAATATTATCAGCTCTTAAAGAAGAATGAATCATGTTTTCCAGATTTAGAGATTATTCACCTGTGTGTGTTATTAGGTGGTAAATTCTCCACATTTTCATTTTGCAGATTTTTTCTTTCTTTTCGTTTATAAGAATGTCATTATTTTAACCTACAGATGACGGCTAAGTGATATCTGCTACAGTCGCTTATTTCTCGCTTGCATCAGCAATTAGAAACCATTAGAAATGTCTACTGGCGTTTACACCACAACGCTGCTGAGTTCTGCACTCTGATTGGTCAGAAGGTGTTGATTAGTTTTCTATAACAGCAGCTCTGACAGTAGCTCAGGTTTATAATAATGCGCTCGTACTAATACGTTATCGTTTCTATAGCAACAGCTCATTCACAGGGACGTGTACAGCGGACGCTCCACATAAACAGATTGATAATCGTGTGTAATTGTTGATGTGAAGTTTTCTGTAAGGAGATGTTTATTTAACATTTCTGGAAGGAGTCTCCAGTGTCAGCGCTTTGTAACAGTCAGAGGTAAAGCTGTAACTTTACGTTTTCCGACATCTTCAGGACAGAGGAGTTTACGCTTCTTTGTGGTTTCTCGGTAACACGACAAGCTGCGTTTTGTTTTGTGTGTGTGTGTGTGTGTTTTTATCCTATTAACTTCAAGGGAGAGAAAAAAAGAGAGGCTGGTGAGGGAATGACTGCTGATAGCTGCTATAACGTAAGTGGCAAATGGAACTAGTTTAAATGTATCTTTAAATGGATAAACAGTAAACTCATTAATAAAGTGAAATTAGATATTTTTCCACTTAATAAACACAAACACTTTACAAAATATAGAACTGTGACACACGTCATAATGACATACAGAACTTGTGAAGTGGGCGGAGCTTAAAGCTGAACGTTTCACTGTGAAATAATCATGTTTTGTATGAAACTAGTGTAATCTATCTATCTATCTATCTATCTATCTATCTATCTGAAACATTATAGAGAGAGTGATTAGAGTGAAAATACTTCTTCTTTAATGCCAGTGTGATAGTGTAAAATCTCTTCAAAGCGCATAAACTCAGCATCGAACTCTACAATCGAGCAAAACAATATGATTAGATTTATTATTTATAATATGAACTATTCGTGAACTCCATTTAAGGTGTAACACGGTCTAACACAACCCGAATGTGAACGTACAGGTAATGAAGAGGAGTTGATTAAAATTAGATTTCGAAACGATTTCAAGGTTAAAATCTCTGGAATATTTCTGAGAAGTTCTGTGAGGTCCCTCAGCTCTGAGACCTCCACTGAGCACCAACTGCCCTTCAGCGCACAAACAACAGCTCTGAGCAGCGAGCACAGCAGGAGAGACCCGTAAAACACACACCGTATACATCTGTCACCGGGGCTGAAAACACAAAACACTCATTTCTGTCGTCTTCGCTGAGAACGCGGCCCGAAATATCAGGAGGAACTTTCATTAGCCCTAAAACATTCTTTTAAAATGACTAGAAAATCAATATACGTTTCTCAACTTGGCAGTTTTTCTAAAAGCTTCAGACCAAATAGACACTTTATAAAAGCTACTTTCCTTCAATTTGTTTCCTTCAATATTTCCTTCCATCCTTCCTTCTTTCATTCAATATTTCCTTCCTTCCTTCCTTCTTTCATTCAATATTTCCTTCCTTCCTTCCTCCCTCCAGGAAATGGACTTTGTTAGCAATATATGAAGCTATTTTTTTTTTAAAAAAGTGACTATTAAAGTCATTCCTAAGAGAAGTTGAGGAAAAAGAGAAGAAAAGAAATGAAATGAAAAAATAGTTTATAAAAAAGACTTTAAAAAGGAGAGAAACGAGAAATAAATATTACACGCATTTGATTGTGGCCATCGAAAAAGATCAAATCAAAAAAGATCCACAATTTGTTTCTGAAAAAAAAAAAATTCAAAAGAAGAAAAAAATACAAAGAGAAAAGAACAACACTATTCGGTGGAAAATGAAAAAGTTAGCTAACTTTTAAAATACAATCACTGTTTTCTAGTTTTTCCTTCTTTTACCTGACAGGATTTTTTTAAGCAGGACAAATAAGTCTCTCTCTTTTTTTTTTTTTTTAAACTATACACTGTATTTAACAATTAATTGCTGATATTCGTAGAAGTATTTTGTATTGGAACTTTTTCCAAAAATGTACATTTATTTATGGAAACAAGGCTTCATCTAATTAAATGTGTACATTTGAGGAGTTGTTCTTGTGAGATGGCCTGGATTTTACTCTGATTATTCTGAACAGTTTAGTATTAATATGAATATTAATATTACATGCTCTGGGAACTTCTCTAATAAAAAAAAATTAAACATATTTGAAAGCTGATTTTATTAAGTAAGTATTTTATTAAGTATTAAGTATTTTGCAGCTTCAACAAAGTTCCACTTACACACTTACTGCAGAAATTTAAAAATAGAAGTAAAAATTTGCATCAGAAATGATCTCCATAAGCCACTGGGTTGGTCACATGACCTGGTGTGGATTAGACTGCAGGCTGTGTTTGTAAAAGCCGAAGCCGCTCTTATAAACACGAGGGTGGAACGTCTGAGAGAAGCGCCAGAGCAGGGCATAGTGAAGAACCGGCTCGAGGTGTTTGTTTAATTTTTTTTTTTAACCGAGTGTCTCTTTATAGCCGGATTTACATTCCTCCATCACTCCGTCTAAACACACAGTGAGAAGAACACTGTCCAGGAGCTGCAGGGAGGCAGCACGAGTTCCTTCTGATCCCTCAGAACCTCAAAAACACTCACTGCAAGCGCTCAGAGGAACGACGACACCGGACTAGCCCACTGAAATCCGTACCAAACCCTTAAATATCCTGAACTCTTCAGAGTTCTTCGGTTCTCTCCGAGGGAAGCCCTAAAGGTACCGTGTAGAACAGGCAGTGGGTCGGGCTCCGGCCTGCGGATCAGAAGGTTGTGAGGTTGAATCCCGATACCACCAGGCTGCCACTGTTGGGTCACCGAGCAAGCTGTTTAAGTTTGTAACGCAATGAAACTCTTTGTAGCTGTATTCAGATTTAAAGTCAAAGTGGGCGTGGCCTAAACCTAAAACTGAGTTACCTCAGAAGAGGGGTGGAGCCATCACAGCTAGCCAGTAAAAGCAGTGAATGGTGTTAGTCAGTGTTATAGATTTAACAGGTGAATATCTGTATGTTAATCTCAGTATAACTCATTTAAAGGGAAGAAGTGCTGCTGTGGTTATATTTCACGCCGTGAGTCGCCATGGTGATTTGACGTCGCTTGCTGAATTCACTCGGGGTTGATGAGACTGTCCCGAAGTTCCCAAGCGTGAGGAGGCGTTTCCTTTGCTAACAAAACTTATAAAGGAATGGGAGATGAGACGACGAATGAAGAAACGCGTAATGGTTGCCTGCTACGGCAGTGACGCATTGGACTGTACTTAGTGCTGTCCACTGACGATCCAATGCTAACCGGAGACTCGTCTGATTTCATAAAATGGATGTAGTGAGTCCAGAACACAACACAAAACAATGAATAAATGCACAGACTTCATTTTTTTTTTTTACATACTTTTCAAATTTATTTATAACAACGACTTGCAAATTACTCATTTTTAAATCCCTAAATGCATGTACGAGCGTCTATACGTTTACAAGCTGTTCTTTACTGTTACTAATTAAAACTAGTCAAATTTTGGATTACCTTTTAGAAAATTTCAATAAACATTAAAGAACAGCTCCGAGAACTCATGTGACGGTTCTCCTCAGTCTGTCACCACCTTCACTGCAGACACCGGTAGAACCAAAGTCTCAAAACGCATTTGATCATTTTTTTTTAAATTCAATATTATCCGCATTTTTGTGTGCGTGTGTGTGTGTGTGTGTGTACTCTTCTTTTCCTCCTTCCTGTTTAATCCTCAGCGTCTTCCTCCTCGGCCTGCTCACCGTCCATCAGCAGCGCAGCATATTTACTGGCTGAGCTGAATTTCTGAGAGAGAAATAATAATCAAAAAAAGAAAAAAATTCAAGCAATCAAGAAAAAAAAAAGAACTGATAAGTATATACTATGAAAACAAGATTTCTTAATTCCATTTTTTTCTTTATGTAGACGCTGACAGATGTACAGGACAGACGGTGGATGTGGGTGGATGTACAGGACAGACGGTGGATGTGGGTGGATGTAGGTGGATGTAGGTGGACGTACAGGACTCACCGGAGCTTCAGTCTCCTCGTACTTCTTTGGCTCTGGTGCGGGTCTGGGCTCTCGCTCTCGTCTGCTCTCTTTCCTAACAATCAAAAATACAGAAACAGGTAAATTTTCGTATCAGGACTTGCGTAACACGTAAATCTAAAAACAAAAGTTCAGGCTGCATTATGGCTCATTATATTTACATAAAAGAACAAAAAAACAATAAATAATTCAAAAAAAAGCAAATAAAGAATTACTTAAGCAAGCAGGCAAATAAATACATAAGCAATAGGTAAATAAATAAGTAAATAATTAAAATGCACAAGCAAGCAAGGAATTAAAAACAAACAAAATATATAAGCAAATGAATAAATAAATAAATAAGCAGATACCGAAATAAAACCATAAGTAACTCTGCAAGCAGGAAAGCAACTAAATAAACAGATATGCAGACATAAAAAAACAAAAACAAAACTAAAATACTAAGAATTTTTGACACTCAAGCGCAATCTGAGCTCTAACGTGTTGCGTATAATCTCACTTGTCTGTTGGTTCTCGTCGTCGGTCTTTGTTAGGTCCATCTCCTCCTCGATCTCCTCCTCGACCCCGTCCTCCTCCTCTCAATGCCCCGCCCCCTCTTCCCTGAGACACGCCTTTCTCCCGTCCTACACCGTCCAACTGATTCTCATCTAAACACACACACACACACACACACACACACCATGATGACACATGCTTTTGCTATTTTAGCTGCGTTTCGGTTTATGTATGTGCACTGTGTGGGCGTGGCATTCGAACCTTTTCCAGATACACACTCATCCAAATTTGAGGAGCTGCGGAGAGAAAAAGAAAAAAAATGAACAAATACTACGACAAAATATCGAGGATGCAAAGTTAATCACTGTGATTTCTCACCTGCTTGACTTGTGAGCCGTGCCACCGCCGCCGCCGCCACCACCACCACTGCCGGGTGCGGACGAAGGGGCAGTGTTAGCCCCGCCCCCTGCGCTCCGTTTCGCCCAGGCGTTCTCCTTTGGCGGAGGAGCCGGCATCACCTTCAGCGGGAGAGCGCCCTGACTCGGGGAGACCGGTGGGCGGGACCCAGGAGATGTGGGCTCATCCACTTCATTTTCTGAATGCTCACTTTCATGATGCTTAGAACCTACACACACACACACACACACACACACACACCGGATTTAATAAGCGAGCAGCGATCTGCGGGGTCCAAGCACCTTTTACAAACAGTGACCAGTTCATTCCAAGTTACATAAAACACTAAAGAGACCATAGATGAACACACTGTTCGAATGTTGTGACAGTCAGTCAACGCTAACCGTGTGAAATGCCTGCTGAAATCTGATTGGCTGATAGAGGCCATGTTTTTGTTTTTTTTTAAAATAATGTCGACTTCGTTAGAGATCCAAAAACAGATTACCATAAACATGACGTACATCAAACTTCAGCTCAATCTGGCTTACAGTTCCTGAGAAGCGTCTGTTTAAATGTAACCCCGCCTCCTTTAAATGACCACACCCCAAACTGTCCAGATGTCCTCAGAATCTTCTCCTGAACGTGCTTTTCTACTTTTGCGCGAATCCACGCAACCAACCATGAGTAACAGCTCCTCGAGTATATAAAGCTCCACAAGTACTGATAACTGCCGAACACGGCGGCCATGTTGTTTACAAATGTTTACATTTGTGAAAATTACTGAGGTGCAGAAAGGTTATTTTTCAATCAATTTTGTGATGATATAAAAAAAAAATCTTAAGGACTAGTCCTAGGATGGAAAATAGGTTTTGTATATAATGCAAATTATCATAAATTTGAGTGGGCGGGGCTAAATGGCCCAAATGTAATGATAGCACTTAGTGCCTGGCCCCCTACAAATCTCTGAAAATAGACCATCAGGTCAATGAAAGAAGTTTAAACCAAAAAAAAAAATTGAGATTTTATTATAAAATAAATGTCGGATGGAATTAAACATCTCTCATTAATTATAAACATCGATGTGCAAGTCGTTAAGAGTGAACTTTTATTGCTTTAATGATGCAGTGTGTAATGTAATGTGTAGCGCCCTCTGATGTCCGTGACATGATCTGCAACAAAACCTAAATACACCTTATAGTTAATAAGCAAATAACTAACTAAATAAGCAACTAAATAAACTAACAAATCATTAAACATGCAAGCAAACATGTAAATAAGCAAAAAGCCCAATAACTAAACTGAAAAATTAAGAAAGCAAGGAAGTGAATAATGTAAATATACAAGAAAATAAATAGATAAATAAGAAAATAAGCAGGCAAAAAATAAGCAAATAAATAAATACACAAGCAAGCAACTATAAATAAGCAAAAAATTAAATAAATAAGCAAGGAAACAAAAAAAACGCCAATAAAGCAAATAGATAGATAGATAAATAAAGAAATAAATAAGTAAATATTCAAGCAAAAAAAAAAATAATAAGCAGGAAAATTAATAAATAAATGAAAACACAAATATTAGTTTAAGTAAAAGTAACAGAGTTGAGCAGTGATTAAGGGGTGGAGCTAATTTCTGGTTATAAATAAATAAATAAATAAATAAATGAATAAAAGCCTGAAATGAAAGAACTAATGACATCCACTGCAATGCTGCAGGATATTTTATGCGATAATTACAAGCCTAAAGATAGTTTTAAATGTTACAAACTGCAGCTTTAAAACACCATCTACATTAAGCAAATAAATAAAGTTTTTACAGCGAATGCAAAATGACTTTTTTTGTTTTTTTATCTTACACGCACTTACTCTAGGACATCTCACCCAAATCCTGCGATTTCCCTCCTTTAACACTCCGTTTAAACCTGTCAGGTGTGTGACTGCTGGACAAACGTGTGTGTTAAAGTGTTAAATTTACCTCCATGGTGTGTGGATTCACTCGCTGTGCGCTCGTGTTCACCGGTCGTCGCCTCGCTGCGCCAGCTCGGGTCCCTGCACACAGCACAACAGCGACGTTCTTTACACTCGTCTCAGAAATCCTGCGACGTTAGCTGACGTTACGTCGCTGAGCTACACTCGGATAATGCGAGATATAACTGAGTAGCAGATAAAACACTGAATGAAGTGAGCCAGTAGACGTGCTGCTGCTAATAATAAATTGGATCGAATTAAAGGCAAACCGTGTGCTGCTAATTAAATTATATCAATATTACAAGGACGTTTATATGTTAATTATTCGAAGAAAAGAACGCACTCAACTTCACCGTTTGTTGCTGATGATGGAGCATCTGTGAAAACGAAAACGTCTCGCTGCTAAAATGTGTGTTCTTTATGTTTACGGTGGAGTGCAAAAGTTTGCACACCCCTCAGAACAAATTATATGAAAGTCAGCTTTCTGGTTATTTAAATCAATTAAACCATTTTGTTCCTAAAATGGCTGAACGAAGGTGTGTTCACACTAGCGTGCGACGAAGCGATAGACGACAGTTTTCAAAACAGAGCCGCGATTTCAGTGACGAACGACTCGGGATTCTCTCGACTTTATGCAAATGAGGTATGACGTGGTAAAGCGACGAATATAAAAAAAAGACACACCCATGAACGACAGAAATCGCGCCCACAAGAGAGAAACTAAAAGCCACATGAGTGACTTGTTGTGTGTTAGTGAGAACGCAGTGTAACTGACGATAACTGCAGCATAATTTACTTTACATTTATCTGCAATTTCTTTATTTTAAATCAAAAGCTGAGACAAAAACAGGACAGGACACACAGTAAAACATTCACTATGACATATTTCCCCCCTCTTTTCCCCCCTCAATCTGTATGATCTCTAGCTTTATTCTGACGCTTTACGGTTAACTCCATCCTCCTGGTCCTCACCGATCTCGCGGTCGTCTCTCTGAAGGTCTGGGCTTGTCCTCCTCCAGCTGTCTCTGCAGTCGCTCCTGCTCCTTCTTCAGACGCTCCTCCACTTCCCTCTCCTTGGCCGCCGTGTCCACGGGTTTCGCGGCTCCGAATATGGAGGCAGATCGGCCCGGGTTGGGCTGAGGAGACGAGCCTCCGCTCTGCTCCTCCTCTTTCGGGACGCTGCGGGGTTTCAGGTTCAGTCTGGGTCTCTGAGGAGGAGCTGGAGAAAACAAATGGTCAATTCATGCTTAATAATGATCATATAAGGGTTTGTTAACTGGAGAACTGAAAAAGAAAAAAAAAAGAGCATAAAATGCATAAAAATACAAATATTACAGTAAAATATACAGGCTAAAAATAGTGTAAAGTACAGCAGTATTTTAGAACACCTACTTTCAAACTAAAGACAAAAACTTAAGGAAATCAATTTGGAAAATTTATTCTGCATTACTTTATTAAATTTAAACATTTCAGTGTTCTTAAAGCTTTAATTATTACTAAACAATTTCTCTGAATTTCTTTATTTCACCAGGTATGAAACAACCCCATTTACATTAACAAGTAAATTAAATATAATTAAATATTGCACTTGGTTACATCTTTACAATATCATGATACGCATCAGGAAAGTTCAATTTGCTAACAACTCTAATTTTACAGATGTACATATTTATAATTTTAAAGATTAAATAAAAAAAAGTCATTGACTTCCATGCAGTCTGTAATTATCAGTAAATAAAAAAATTAATAAATGGTTACAAAAACGTCACGATACCACGATCTCTCAGATTATCACAATATCAATATCACCAAACTGCCTTTTATTACTATATTAAAAATAAAAAAATTTATATATTTTGACCGCACCTCTCTCTTCACGTCTGTCGTCCCGTCTTTCGTATCTGTCGTCTCCGTAGCGATCTCCATCTCGCCTGTCGTCATAATCGCGCCTGTAGCCGCTACCGAAAGCCCGCCGTCCTCCGCCACGGGAGTCGTAACCTGGAAGTCACATGACCAAAAGCTCAAATAAAAAAGTTTCAAATAAATAATTAAACAAACAAATAAATATGATGATAAATATGTGCCTAATTTGCTATTAATATTTTAGAACCACTAACCACCACGGTCGAAGTCCCTGCCCCCTCGGTCGTCATAGCGATCCCTGCGGTCCCGGTCGTCATAGCGCTCCCGGTCGTCATAGCGATCACGACCGCCATAGCGATCGTCGCGTCGCGGCCCATCCCTGTATCGATCGGACTCATACCGGTCACGTGACCCTGAGGAAGAAACGAGGGTTATAAAGGATAAACGTATGGAGCGAAATTACAGTCGCGTGATTAAGAACACACTCTCGCCGAAGCCGTCGTCTCTGCGCGGCCCGTCATCCTGCTCCACGCTGGGACGAGCCCTCCAATCAGAATCCGTCTTATCAGGACCGCCGTCACCGCCACGCCCACGATCACGGTCTCGGTCACGCCCCGACATCAAACCTCCGTCTCGCTCTGCGGAGGAAATACAGGAACGTCGTCAGAGACACACAATCAACACACACGGGGGAAAACGTACTATTTAACTAAATGCACTAATTAGTTTCCTGACGGCTTTCGCACTTTGTTTACTTTCACAGCTGCAGGTTTTCAAAAGCAAAATCCTAACAATTTGTTTAAAAAAAAGAAGAAAAAAAAGATGATATTTATTTTCTGGACACTGATGACAAACATGCACCAACATTTATTATTACACAATAGTCCAATACAAATAATAATATTTTACTAATATTTTTTTACAACTATAAACTATTTTTGTACTATTTTTATTAAGCGTTTATGATTTTATATATATATATATATATATATTACATTGTATTACTTTTTTTTACATTTTTTTAAAAGTAAAAATCTTACTGCATTGGCAGATAAGTTTATTTCCTTTTTTTTGGGGCAAATTGCTAGTGAAATAAACAAGCTTAAGAAGATTAAATACTTAGAGTCAATAAAGAAATGTCTAAAAATGGGTTTAACATTCTCTAAAAATTTACAAATATGTTTAACTTGTATTATTTGATCATTTACAGAACATGTTTAAGTCCGATTTGGTTTCTTCTCAAACTGCTTTATAAAGAGTTCCCTGCTATTTTTATGAAGTGTTAAAGCTAAGAGAAATATCTTTTAACACTCATTATTTCCTTTAAAAGCAATATAAATGAGTTTTAAAGATATTTCTCTGAGCTAAATACATAAACAAGCCTTCAACTGCTTGAGAAATGTAAAATATGAAGCAGACACTGAACTCTCTCACTGTTTATCTCCACCACATTCACTTACCTTTGTCATTGGACTGATCTGCGATATCTACTCGAATGCGTCTGTTCCCCAGGTTCTACACACACACACACACACACACTGAATGTAGAGCACTAAATGATGATGTAAGTAACAGTGACCTGTGCGGTGTGTAACTCTACCTCCTCGTTGAGGGTGAGCGCGCGGAGCAGCGAGTCGACATCATCAAACTCAGCGTAGCCGAAACCCTTCAGTCTCTCGGGGTTACTGGGTTCACGCGGCAACCGCACGGCACTGATCTGAAAACACACACACACACCCCAAATTCATGTATTTCTTTGCTTACATTTGTGTTGCAACACAACATGACACAGATACAAACCCTCCTTAAATAACGGACGGTGTATCGTTTAATGTTCTGTGTTTTACTGGCTACTTCAGGGTGTAACATCAAGTTGTAACGTCAAGGTGTAACCTGAAGTTGTAACGCCGAGGAGTAAAAGAAAAGTTAAACGTCACAGATTAACCTCAAAATTTAACAGCAAAGTGTTACAAAGCGTGACAGCAAGGTGTGATGTTAATCAGAAACCTCAGAGCGCAACGTACAGCGTAACCCCGCAGCGTAACCCCGCAGCGTAACCCCACAGCATCACCGCACAGAGTAACCCCACAGAGTAACCCCGCAGCGTAACCCCACAGCATCACCGCACAGAGTAACCCCACAGAGTAACCCCGCAGCGTAACCCCACAGCATCACCGCACAGCGTAACCCCGCGGCGTAACCCCACAGCATCACCGCACAGAGTAACCCCACAGCGTAACCCCACAGCATCACCGCACAGCGTAACCCCGCGGCGTAACCCCGCGGCGTAACCCCGCGGCGTAACCCCACAGAGTAATTTCATAGCGTAACTTCATAGCGTAACTTCATAGCGTAACTTCATAGTGTAATCTCATAGCGTAACTTCATAGCGTAAAAGACTGAGTCAACAAGTGGCACAGTTTTCACAGTGTGTGGTTTACGAGACATTATAACCTCATGAATATTAATTCTGAATATTTTACTACACTCGTCTCACCGCGAGGCCTCTGAAGAACTGTTTGATGGACTCTTCGGTGACATCATAGGGCAGATTTCCGAGGAAGGCGGTGTAGGGCGGGCTGCGGGGCAGACGTGACCGGTCGACGTTGGGCTCCCGGGCCGCACGAGGAGCCGTGGGCAGGATGGAGCGATCGATGGGCGGAGCACGATACGAATCTTCAGGGGTGTGCCAGGAAGTGGACACTGCGGAGAGACGGAGAGGTGTGTATTAGAGGAGGAAACCACAGATGCAGGAAAAGGAAGCAGTCAAGAAATTAAAAAAAAAAAATATATATATAAAAATGTATTCAGTAGGGTGAACGATATAAAAAAAAAAATTAGGATTAAATATTAAACAATGGCGCTTTACACATTTCATCCTGCGCTTTTATTACTGAACAAACGGTTTATAGACACACACACACACACACACACACACACACACCCCTTCGTAAGTGAGTAAAAAAAAATGTAACTGTGAAATATTGCAGTTTTCCCTTTTAATATTAATCGACCTGTTTATCCAAAAAAAAAAAAAAAAGCTAGATCCTTGTTTTGTTGTTGGTTTTTTTTTTTGTTAGCACACAAGACCAAAGTTCACAAAGTCACAGTTCAAAGTTCACTCAGATAAAGTCTGTAAAATAAACAAAAAGTACTGCAGAAGTGGTTTTCGTGTCCTGCGCGCTCTGACAAGCGTTTAGTTTTCAGTCATATCGCCATAGCAACGGGTCTAATATCATACGTTACACCTAAACCCTGTGCAGAAGTCAAGACTTGTAACGTTTTAAAAACATTTAGCTCTTATTTTAACTCCTGAACACCTTCTCCATCCAGGTCCTCGGTCTCATCTGCCCAGCTGGTGGCCTTCGCGGCGGGATAAGCGGGCGGTCCGGATCCACCGCTATCCTCCGCCAGGAAGTCTGTCAGGGTTAAAGTCTTCCCCTTCTTCTTATTCTTCTTAGCTGCAGAAAGCAAAAGAAAAAAAAATATAATGAAAGATCACCATTTAAATAGAAAGCCGTATTCTACTTTATTAATATCGCAGTGCTGCTGAGTTCTGGACTGCGATTGGTCAGAAGGTGCTGATTAATATAACTGCATTATTATATTAACGTAATTGCTGTGGTATAAGAGGAATAAAACACGTGCTGTTCTAGGAAAATTATTCACTTCAGGGTGGTAACAGAAACTCAGTAACAGAGTGGTTTCTTCTTTATATACAGTTCTGTGCAAAAGTCTTAGACACATGTAAAGAAATGCTGTAGAGCAAAGGCACCTTCCGAAATAATGAAATTAAATGTTTTTACATTAAAAAAAAAACCCTATAAAGAGCAGTAAACAGTAATAAATGACACAAAGTCAATATTTAATGTGATGATCCTTCACTTTAAATAAATAAAGCAGTATCTGAGGTGCAGTGTGTGCAGTTTTATAAGGAAATGAGCTGGAAGTGTTACTGAGCATCTTGCAGAAGCAGCCACAGTTCTTCTGGAGACTTTGACTGTCGACTCGCTTCTTATTTCTGCAGCGAAACCCAGCAGCCTTCATTATGTTTTTATCTGAAAAGTGTCTCTTATGGAATCTGCTGCTTTCTTTACTGACATACAAACATTTTTCTGGAACATTTCATTTTGTGCTGGAAAACTAATGTTTGGAATCTAAAAGGTTTCTGTACTGAATCAATAATGTAGAAGTCAGAAAATAAACATCTATAACAAAGTTTGTACTAAAAAAAAAAAAAGGGAGCCAAGACTTTTGCGCAGTACTGTAAATGTCAGTATGTTTAGACGTTGAAAGCGATAGCGGCTCTAAACCATGTGGACTTGAAGATAAACGCAAGTCAGCGGGTGAACAGTGATAAAGGCGTCTGATATCTCCTGTACAGATAAAAACCAGAACGCTAAATTTCACTTCAGCTTTTTTTTTTTTTCAGACGGCGACGCCCAGCTTCTTTGTCCCTAAATCCACCATATAACGAAAAATAAATAAATAAATAAATAAACCACAAAAATAATTGCCTTATACTACCAGCGATTGCACAGCAAAATGAACGAGAACTCACGAGCACGAAGTTTTAATTTCTGTTTGCAGTTTTAGTTTTAACATTTGACTACAGAGGAGGAAAAAAACATTACATTCTTTATTTCTCTCTTTTCTCACTAAATACATTAATATTCATTAAGGACTAGTCAGGACGCGATACACTAAAGCCACGACACGAGACGTATCCCGATACAGGCCTCCTGAGACGCTGACACAAATAAAACATTACATTTATTTTCTAATGATATCAAATCAAACCGCTGCAATATTAGTACACCGTACTGTAAAAAACAAACAAACAAACAAACATGCAAAAAAAAAAAAACCAGCTCATGTTAGAGATATTAATCGATTTAAAATTAACTGACAGTGGATTTGCTTGTTTGTTGGTTGGTTTGTATGTAATTTAACGCCACGCCAGCTATCGTGGCTATACTCATGATGAGAAACAGGTTAAATCGTAGCAAATTACAAAAGTTTTTTAAAAATTATCTTTAATAAAAAAATCTAAAACTAAATCTGGCCTCAATGCATAAAAAAAAATCTTTTCATACGAATCAACCGAATAAAAAAAAACGAGTCCTAGAGGAGTTGAAACCATCACAGTCCATTAAAATACGCCTCAAAGATACGAGACTGTGGCATAAGCGGCATAAAGGAGGATCTTCAGCCGTGAGTCTGAAGTCTGGGAGAGAGTCTGAAGTGGCTTATTCAACCTGACATTTACTTTATAACGTTTTGAGGCAATACGGCAGAAATTCAGCGAGGATGCAGAACATACACACGGTACAACAACACGACGAAACCTTTATTTCTTGTGAGGTCATCGCCGAAACAATGACGTTTATCGTCGGGAGGATTAGTAAATGAGTAAAGGCATTACATATCTGTTTTACTGATGCGCATTTGGATAATTTTATCAAGTCGTTGCTCTTGAATCTCAGATTAAACGTACGTGAGGTTCTGGGGTAATTTCTAATTTTACAGGAGCAACTCTGTGATTTTATTTCCTTCCGGATCGGCCATGTTGGTGTTTCTCTCCGTCCTCCTCTGAGAAAATTACAGGATTACTGTTTTGTTTTTTTCAATTCAGCGCTCAGTTGATCATTTTAGTCCGGATACATGTCTGTGATTTTTCTATGTAGATTTCACTTCATATTTAAAAAAAAAAAAAAAAAAAAAAAAAAAAAAAAAAAAAAGATGTTTGACTTCTGCTGCTTGCTGTATTTAGTCTCGTAGCGCGTGTATCAGCGCCTCTCCCCCAGATACTAAACACTTCCTGAATCGGCTAACATTTTCAGGAGGAGAAAGAAAATAAAATCATTAAGAAAAGCGAGGCTGATTAAAGGAGCCGTTATAACGGCAGCTACAGGGATAAAACATTACGTTCACACACACACGATATCATCAACTTTTACTATTCATTATTAATAGAAACGTATCACTGACACTTTACGTAAACATCTGGGTTCATAGAAAACACAACCTGCTGGAAAATCACTCCTTCTGTGGGAATTTTACTGCTGTACAATATACTGAAGGGCTGGACAATATATCGAAATTATCGAAATATCACGATACGCATATCACAACGGCTCGCGATAACTGAATGATTTTTATCCTTTAAAAAGTTACGAAAAGTTTTAGGGCGACGCTGAGAGCAGAGAACGCTTTCTTTTCCTCAGAAGAACATGAAACATGTATGTTGGTTAAGTCATTTCCAGTTTTTAAATATATAAATATATATATATAAATATAATTTAAATTGATTTTACACATTTATCGTACGGCATATCGCATTGTCCATCAATATCGTGCAATATCGTGTCCTGATGCGAGAGTTTTATCGCTGAAAAGTGTAAAAATAGTTATTACAGACGACCCGCTGATAAACGAATCCAATCTGTATACGGCTAAATATAAAACGCTGAGCGACTTTCCTGCGTCCACAAACTCCTTTTCTCACTGTGTATGTATTAATCACGTTTAATAATCAGATGGAAATGATTCGGGACCTGTTTAAAGCTAAAAGCAGCGTGAACTCATGCGCTCTGTGTTGTTACGTTAATGTTGACGTCGACTAAACCTCGTTCCACACACGCGCTCATAACTCTGGATCGGATTACGACGTGTAGTGCGCATGTAAACAGAGATTATAAACAGAGGGTGTGGTTTAGGATACAAATAAACAACTCATTCGAAATCTGTGCTCAGAATGACGCTGATTGGGATTGGGAGCAAATCTTTGCGTGTAAAACAGTTATTTCAGACAGATTAAAATATGCAACATGAATTTCACAAGTAATCAGATACTCTACTGCGACCGAGCTGCTTATATGAACGTTTTAAATCAGACTGAACTCGGATTATAATCAGATTCATGCTCATTCATAATGAAACTGCATGCAAAAATGACCTGATCAGCTATAGAGAGGTCACGTGACTCTAATAAATGTTAATTCTGACCTCCAGGACACTGTAACTCTGAGAAACAGTGTAGTATTGAGTGGTGCATGTGCTCAGTCTGTACACTGTAAGCCATTTTGAACACAGCCTCGACCCTTTGTTGGTTAATTACTGTCTAATTAATGAAGACATCAATTAAATAATTAGATATTTTTCTAATACGCGATAAGGAGGTTGTATATATATTATTTCTTTTGCACCAGCTGCGTTTAAGACTGCAGGATGAATCGTAAAAGCACGTTTGAATGCAGTGAGTGACAACTCGTCTGCGTCGACAGCACTGCGCACTGCTACACGTGGAAAAGCCCTCCTCTGAGACCCTTGTGCGCATGCGCGGAAAATGCACCTCGTCATTCGCACGGCACACGCCATTTCGCACGCGCACAAAAAATAAAATAAATAAATAAATAAAAACCCCGCACATTTCAGCTCCGTGTCTAATAAGAATTATAATACCCAGGAATTGCGCACACACACACGCATGTGCATACGAGCCAACGACAAAACAAACACATCACACAGTGCGCGAGATGGACAGACCACATGACTTGCTAGCTAGTTAGCTAACTGGCTACTCCGCCTGGATTAGCTAACCCGCCGCTTGCTTGCACAACACTCTATTTTGTAGTGTTTTTTTCCACAAACGCTTCACGGATTATCATTAGAAGACTGTAACTAATCATTTCCCTAAAACAAAGCTGCATTCGAAAAACTGGCTTTTTAAGTTTCCCTTAAAATTCACACAGACCGTAAGTGCACATTCAGCTCACCTGACGCCGCCATGTTGGAAAGTGTGCACGTCACACAGAACCCGGATGAAAGCGGAATGCGTCATAGGGGCGCGTCAGAACAGTGGAGTGTACACATTACAGCATCCAGCTCCTATTTCCGTACTGTGTACAAGTACATGTTCAATAAATGTATTTTATTGGCTTTTATTGTGTCATATTTCATTCTTGACAAATAAAGAATCTTAAATTAATTTTGGAGTTAAATGTTATGACCAATTAAAGTATAAAAGGCAAAGAACGTCATAGTGTCCCGAACTGTTAGACTTTTTAGTGTTTTTTTTAAATAGTATATTGTTATAGTATATTTCCTAATACACACTGTTGTGTTTTAAATAATTAGGTGTTTAACTGTAAAAAGAAGTATCTGCTTTTATATAAGAAGTGTCTTCTTTTATATAGGTATTCTCTGTTATATTTATTCTTAATGTTTAACGTAACGTTTAATAAAAATACACAGTCAAATAAAAAACAAAACAAAACAAAGCAGCATCCAGCTTTTGCTACCTATCCTGTTCCCCTTCCAGATTTTCATAAGCAGGCGCTCGATTCTTGGAAAATTTCTCTTAAGCTTTACTTTGTACAACACACATTTATTGTATGTAATAATCAACACATAATATCAGATAGTGAACTGATCAGAATATGAGTAAATGAACGAGCATGGGGAATTTCTTGACTCATTGAAAGGCTCTTCTTGGCATTAAAAGGGGTGAATATTTTCTGAAAGATGACATCAACATTACAAAAAGCATTTTAGATCATTTAAGAGCTCTGTTTAGGGCACAATTTAGTTATGGTTCCTTGATCAATAGCATTTCATTACTCTCAATTTGTGCTACTGATATTTTACATTTAAAAAAAATTTAAATAATTACCTTATTAGAAAATCTTTCATGTCTGAGAACAGTTTTGTGTCTAGTATGTGCTCTAAATAGAAAACTTTATACCTCAGTGCAAAGATTAGTGAAATGTGGCCTGCTTCTCGCAAGCTACTTTTATAAAATATTAGAAGTTTATTATATGATTCTTCATAATTACTCTCCATGTCACACAGTTTGAATAGATTTTTAAAAATGACACTTTCCCAAAAATGTTATTTTGGTAAACAGGATGATGGGACTTTTTAAAAAAAAATCATTTATTTTGTGACTGTCCTCACTCAAATAAGTTATGGGTGGATATGTTTACACTGTTATTTTTTTAAAGAAGTGTTGCAGACGTATGATATTTGTTTTACACACACAGACAAATGTTGCTGACCCTGATAATGCAATAATTTTACTTTGTCTTGCAGGAAAGTTCCATATTCATGAAGTCAGAGCTCTTAATACTAAGCCTATTTTTAGTATTTTTGTTTTGCTCATGATAATAAACTATCTACAAATGAATGGAAGAGATTTACTCTATCTACAGTAGTGGAAGAGATTTACTCTTAACTGACTTTTTTGTGCTTAGCATTATATAGACTTTGACCAGTAAATGTGTTTGTTCTGATGGATGCTGTAGAGTTCAAAACCCCTACAGTAAACTCTACAGCTAAACTGTAGTTGTTGACACCTCTGCATTTTGTGATAAAATACTTTATGTAATGATGTCACTTCCATGATATGTGATATTTAGTTCCCTTTATATTGTATTACTTTCTCTTCCAACTCTGACGCATGTCTCCTCTACACCACATGAGTGTCTCCTTGCACAAGAAATGTAGTAGAGGAAGGTAGGAGCAGAAAAAAATCTACCCAAGTTATGTCATCTATGATTGTTAGATGGACTGTGTGAATACACATAACCCAATTTGCATATTTAAATGTTATATATGTGTAGATAATTTATTGCTCCTGCAAGCACTTTGTTCTCCATTTTTTCACACTGTTTTTAAAAAAATTAGAGTGGTGCTCGAGATTTGACTTTAGCCTTTAGAGCTTTATTTAAGTTTAAGTAATTCAACAGCCTTTAGAGTAAACAATGAGGGCAAGTTGATGAGGGCGTGTTATAAAACAGCACTGGGTTGTAATGGGGCTCTCCAGACTGGTTTACGTAACAGGGAAGTCAATTAACATATTTTTACTTCATTATGTAATTATATAATTATGTAGTGTACCTTCGAAACTTGTATGGCATGCAATAACATGATGCTACCACAACCATGCTTCACGGCAGGGATGGTGTTCTCAAAGTGATGGTTTCTGCTAAACATACTACTTTGTGCCAATTTCAATTTTGGTCTCATCGCACCAGAAACCTTCCCCATCATGATGTTAGGCAAACCTTAATGACTTATTTTTCTCTACTCACAACTCCTCCATAAAGCCGAGCATGCGATCACAACTTGTAAATAATTTTGCAATCTATATATTGATTTTATAATGAATAATTATGCTACATTGTAATTAGGGGCTCATATGGGTTAGGTTTAGTAGTTTGAATAGGACAGCTATATGCACTATATGGCTAAAAGTATGTGCACCCTGATCATCACACCCATATGTGGTTCTTCCCCAAACTGAGGCCACAAAATCTGAAGCACACAGTTGTATAGAGCGTCTCTGTGTGCTGTAGCTTTACAGTTTTCCTTCACTGGAACTAAGAGACCCAAACCTGTTCCAGCATGACAATGCCCCTGTGCACAAAGCGAGCTCCATGAAGACATGGTGTGTGAAGGTTGGAGTGGAAGAACTCGAGTGTCCTGCACAGAGCCCTGACCTCAACCCCACTGAACACCTTTGGGATGAACTGGAACACCGACTGAACCCCAGACCTCCTCGACATCCCAACATCAGCGCCTGATCTCACTAATGCTCTTGTAGCTGAATGAACACAAATCCCCACAGCCACGCTCCAACATCTAGTGGAAAGCTTCCCAGAAGAGTGGAGCTCATTATAACAGCAAACACAGGGAGAATAAATCTGGAATGAAATGTTCAACAAGCACATATGTCACACAGAACCATGACAGTCATCTGACAGACATTTTGTGCTTCTCATTTCCAGTAGGAAACCAAACACTGTATATATATTTTTTATTTGTGTGTCAACATATCTGACTCAAGGTTTATGACATAATATGTTGACACAGATGTATTACAGCAGGCAAGCCACAAGCCAAATTATATAATTACATGACACACCACTACAGGAATGACATTTAACCAGTGACATGACATTCCTACGTCAGAACTAATTATTACAGAAAGGGAAATGCTAAAACATCTAATAGTAAAATGCTTCAAAATAAACAACAACACATCTTTTCAAGAAGTCACTACATGAAAAACAGGACTCACCCATCTTACGTAAAGGCATACAGGAACAGCCATAATAACACAGCCTACGATAAAGCAAGGCAAGAAAAACAGCTCTTATTCAAAGTACTCATTACAAAAACGTCTCTTCTTCTCTCATCCAGCTAATCACTGTACGCTATACACCAGTTGCATTTCATTTACATTTCATTTTAAAGCATCCAATCACGCTTATCAATATATATATAAAAAAAAAACTTTGCCAATTTGTCATCTGCTGCAACCTTCTCATTCTACAGTGTAGTTAGTGCTATAGCTATCCATTTATCCTACACAAGGTCACAGGGAGCCTGGAGCCTATCCCAGGGAGCTTGGGGCACACCCTGGACAGGGTGCCAATGCATCGCAAGGCACAATCCCACACACACTCACACAATACGGTCAATTTGGAAACCCCATTCAGTCTGCAACGCATGTCTTTGGACTGAGGGAGGAAACCGGAGTACCTGGAGGAAACCCCCAAAGCATGGGGAGAACATGCATACTCCCTGCAAACAGGCATTGGTGGGATTTGAACCCCCAACCCTGAGGGTGCGGGGCAACAGCGCTAACCACTAAGCCACTATTTTAATAAGCTGGAGTAAGTAAAGACTCCACAAATAAAATGATTTGTCTCCTTTCCCAGCTTAGAAGGCATGAACTCCAAGTTGAAAAACATTTTGAGTTAAGATTCTCTAATTTGCTAAGATTAACTGGTTATGTTTAATTTAATTGAACCAGGTTTCTTTGCTAATGCCAGATTAGACTAGCATTGATTCCAATAACCAAGGTAACCAGCTAGATAGCAAATCAAATTCTAGCTAATGGTAACTATTTATTGTTTACAGCATATTTCATTTCTGATTAGTTCATTAGCAAACTCATTCAGCTCATCAGCTGAAACTTAATAGCAGCAAAACTGAATTGCTGTTCATCTCAGGTGATTCATCCCCATGTCAGGATCTTGCGCTCTCCGTGAACAACTCTCTGATCTCACTTTTGTTTAGTGAACGCAACCTTGGGGCAACCATGGACAATCAACTCTCCTTTTCCTCTCACATTGCTAATCTGACACGCTCATGTTGATTTCTCCTTTATAACATCAGAAGGATTCGTCCATTTCTGTCCACACAGGCCACACAGGTGCTTGTTCAGTCCCTTGACATTTCGAGACTGGACTCCTGGCAGGTCTGCCTCTGAGCGCCATTCGACCTCTGCGACTGATCCAGAATGCAGCTGCACGACTTGTTTTCAACCTTCCTAAGTTCTCCCACGCCACCCCATTGCTGCGCTCCCTCCACTGGCTTCCTGTAGCGTTGGTGGAATGGAACTTCCCCTAGATTTCCAAACAGCTCAGTCACTGGCAGTCTTCAAATGACGTCTAAAGACTTACCTCTTCATAAAGTACTTAAAATAGCACTTTAAAAAAAAGAAAACTTGTATTGTCTGAGTACTATATTACCTCCCCAACAGAGTTTTTTGGACTGATGGTATTCTTAGCTTGTGACCTAGTGAACCAGAATCAAAATATATTTATTGACAGAGACTTCAAAACACTTCTGTAAGTCGCTCTGGATAAGGGCATCTGCCAAATGCCATAAATGTAAATGTAAATACAAATGCAAACTATTTTGTGTTAGTCATGCATATGACCAGCAAACTTCCAGAGACTGAATGGCATAGTTGCCTTATCACATAGATAAGTAATAAAAGTTGGTTTTCATGAAAACACAATAGTACTTAATTTCAATTTTACTTTTTAACACCCGAGTACATTTACAAGTAGCAACTTTTTACTTCTACTGAGTATATTTTCAGCTGGATACTTCCATTTTTAATTCAGTAAGATTTACTAAGATACTATTACTATACTTTCATTTAAGTATAATTTCTCAGTACTTTTTCCACCGCTGCTGGCATAAATCGCTTCCCAGGTTTGCATGCTCCTGCACATCCGGTCATCTGCTAGCGCATCTCAGGACTTGTCTAACCAGAGATTCATAGAAGGTTGTTATCGGATGCACTGGAAGAGTGGGGAAGTTGTTCCAATAGACTCCAATCTTCCAAAAAGACAGAATTTTCCAACTTGGGTTGCACCAATTTTTTTTTTTTTTACCCTCGGATTGTTGGGGACACTGCTGACCCATAACTTTTTTTTTATGGTTATAGTCATGCTTACACCTATCAGTAAGTCAGTTTAAAATTAAAAATAGACACATGTCACTGTGTCACTGTGTCAATATGTCAAGCTTTAGAAAAGAAGCTGCTTTTGACAACTAGGCCACACATGAAATACTGACATGCAGGTAATAATTATTTAACTGCCAGTAGTTAATTAAGTAATTAAGGTAAGATGATTAAGTAAGAATATGTAGGCTGGTGTATTTGTAGTACCATACAAGATTCCATACATTCATTATAATTACAAGAAAGCTTAAATACAATGGCTAAATAGTAAAACGTATAAACCCATTGAGCACCTCTGGAATGAACTGGAACAATAACTTCGCTCCAGACCTTCTTGCCAGACATCAGTGTCTGACCTCATGTGCTCTTGTGGCTGAATGGACAAAAATCCCCAGAACTACAGTCCAAAATCTAGTGAAAAGTCTTCTCAGAAGTGTGGAGGCTGTTATAGCAGCAAAGGGGGAGCAACTCAATATTAATGCCCATGGCACGACCAATATGTGCTGAAGTATCAAGTGAATTTGTTTTCAACCCTCAAAACAAAGGCTTTTTAACTGCAAACAGTCCACATGAGTACCTGGTTTTGGAATCTTTGCTCTGACAACAATGGGATGAGCCAATTTTCCTTGACTTTGCTGGCTTCACCACATCTCACTGACTGGTCCCTTGTTACAAGCAGAATTTTCTGATGTGTTTTTATCTCCCCTTGATTACAATGACCGCATAGAGCAATTTTTAGAAATATATCTGCTAAAGCAAAATATAATTGACCCCAAATTGCTCACAAATAGGCCCCACATTCAGTTTAACTCAATTTTATTTGTGTAGCACTTTTAACAGTGGACGATGGCAGTGACGGTTCCTGAGACAACACGAGGAAGAAAGCTTGAGAGGAACCAGACTCAAAAGGGAATCCATCCTCATTTGGGTGACACCAGATAGTGCGATTGTAAATTATTTCCCTTCTATAACTGTTTACTATATAGTCAAAAAGTGCAATTGTGTAACCAGGAACTTATGAATATGAGCATCAGAGTCATTTCTGAATTCATTATATTTTTAACTTGAAGTCTATTTTGTTGAAGTTATTAACTGCTCAATGATGGAGACTTGAGTGCAAAACTGTTTGTAGCAGTTGCAGTCCAAAGGCTAGGACAAGGAAGAACATCCACAGCCATCCTTATGGTTTCTATATGGTACTATCCACAGTAATCTCATGGTGATCTTTAGGCTGTCCATGTGGGGCATCAGGATGGATCAGGCAGGTTTGGAGAGCAGAAGCAGTCAGGATCACTGGTATCTCAGGAGTAGCATGTGTAGCTCGACAGGGAGAGAGAGAGAGAGAAACACAGATTATTACATATGCTCATTGTCACGTAATGGTTAAAGACAATGTACATTGCGTGCAGAGTGCAAGCAGGGACTCTGGCATTAACTAGCTATAACAGCATAACTAAAAGGGAGAGCCAGAAGGTAACACAGATATAAGGGCATCCTGGGACATAAAGCAATCTGCCACTCCACCGTCAACAAACCTGAGTGAACGCGTGAGCGTAGAGGGGGGTGACAGCGTCCAAACTTCCCAGTTCACCACAACACTCTATGCTAAGAAAAAACTATTAACAAAAGCCTTGACTAAACAAATATGTTTTCAGCCTAGACTTAAACACTGAGACTATGTCTGAGTCCCGAACACTAAGTGGAAGGCTGTTCCATAACTGTGGGGCTTTGTAAGAGAAAGCTCTACCCCCAGCTGTAGCCTTCACTATTTGAGGTACCAACAAAGAACCTGCACTTTTTGATCGAAGTAGGCGTGGCGGATCATAAAAGATCAGAAGTTCAATCAGGTACTGAGGTGTGAGACTATTCAGTGCTTTATAGGTTAATAGTAGTGTTTTATAATCAATAAGAACTTTGATCATGAGCCAATGCAGTCTGGATAAGATAGGGGTGATGTAGTCATATCTTCTACTAAGGACTCTCACTGCTACATTCTGGACTAACTGGAGTTTGTTTATGCTCCTACTGGAACATCCACACAGTAAGTCTTTTCAATAATCCAAGCTAGAAGCAACAAAATCATGAACTAGTTTTTCTGCATCATCTGGTGGCATTACATTTCTTATCTTAGCAATATTACTGAGATGAAAGAAGACTATCTAATAATATTATCTACGATGAAACTGAACGGCCATCCAGAGTTATTATGTAATCAGAAAGCTTACTTCTAGCTGCATGTGGTCCTAGTACAAGTACTTCTGTCTTGTCAGAATTAAGTAGAAGGAAGTTAGTAAGCATCCAGTGTTTAATGTCCTCAACTTTACTAAGCTGGTGTCTGTCATCTGGCTTTGCTGAAACATACAAATGTGTGGAGTGGAAGCTAATACCATGTTTATGATTAATTTTACCCAGAGATAGCATATATTAGAGAAAAAGCAGTGGGTCTATCCTTGTAGATCCTTGTGGAACACCAAACTTAGTAGGCATAGAGAAGTCACTATTTACATCTACAAACTGATAACGATAAGTCAAATAAGACCTGAGCAGGGAGATCCATTCCCTTAACACCAACAACATTTTCTAATCTATCACAGAGAATAGTATGATCAATGATGTCAAAAGCTGCACTAAGGTCAAGCTACACAAGCAAGGACACACAACCCTGATCTGACTGAGTCACAGACCCTGATCTGACCGTGGGGTCAGATGGCGATCCAATCAAAGTTGATAACTCTGGGAGATTATTGCTAAAACATTGTGCAGTAGCTGACGTGAATGTACGTTTTATGTGTTAGCATGGCAATTTTAAATGAGATTGGGTAATGATCTGAGAATGTGACTATATTTTCTGTATTCAATCTGACAGAGTGTTTATGTTGTGTAGAATGTTTTCTATATTTAATCCACATGAAATGATGACTCACCAACCAAGAGGTTTATTCAGGTAATTACTATTTTATTATTTGAATAGTTAATTAAAGTGATTACATTAAAAATATGTAATCCCCAGTACATATAGGACTATACAAGATGATTATCACAATATTCATCATTATTACAACAAAGCTTAAATACAATGACTATGTATAGATAATTTATTAGATACATCTCAGTAAAAAAAATAAATATAGACCTGTATAGTAAAACATATAGACACCTTATGTTATATAATACATGCTGTTGTTAAATTAAAATGCTTTCATTTTGCGTGATCCATCAGAACTGCCACCGGTCGTCCCACTGTGTTAATACCTGGCAAGACACAAGAACACATTATGACCAAGAAGTCAGTGACTCATGGCCTGAGTCATATATGTTCATGACCAAATAATGTCTTACTTGATAAAGCCAGGCAGATTTTGGTTGATGATGCTGGATATCCAGATCTGGTACTGGGACACCAGAGTATAAACGCCAGGTGAGTAGGACTGAGCACAGCCTCTACCCCAGCTAGTGATACCAGCCTGAATCCAGACTGCACCCTGCTTAGTCACCATCGGACCTCCAGAATCCCCCTTCAGAAAGAGAAATAACTTTTGTTGTTTGTGATTGTTAAGGGCCATACACAATTCTATTATGCCTTGTACTATTCAGATACTTGTTCATATTGTATGTGTGAGACTGTGTGTACCTGGCAGGTGTCCGTGCCTCCTTGTAGATAACCAGCACAGATCATGTTTGCAGTAATGGATCCAAATCCCAGTAGAAAATCACAAATATATGTATTGACAGTGGGCACCATTGCCTCCTGCAGCACACCAGGGGATGGAAGTTGCACTACACACAAACACAAACAAATACAAACATATCTTATAAGAGTAACAAATTATACCCCAGAATCAACCTATGCCCCTATTTGCTCTGCTTTCTCGAGCCCAACACCTGGCTTCAGGACCGTGGAGAGCAACTATTCACAACCCGTCAGCTCAGCCCATGAGGAATAGAGTCACCAGATAGAGCAATGCCTGGCAACCTGGTCTAGAGTAGTTGTAGCCACCCCAGGCAATTTCAGGATCCTTACACAAATTCTTGTCTTTTGTGTCAATGATCAGCAACCAAACCCTGAGCACCTCTACTACTACTGAGACACGTACATGATGATGCAAATAAAACACCTCTGTGGTTGAAATTGGCCTAATAAGTACAATATGAGTATGGTAACTTGTGCACAGAGACCTATGTTTGTGTGTGTGTGTGTGTGTGGCTGTGTATGTATTTTACCTCCAGAGGCAATGCTTCCCCAGCCTGAGATCCAGCAATTGGTGCCATCTGGAAAACTGCTGCCTTGACCTGCCAGACACACTGGTCTGATGTAGTTCGTGAAGGTGACGGAGGAGTTCAGACGTAGAAGGGCGATGTCATTGTTTTGGGTTGCATTGTTATAGCTGGGGTGAAGGACTATCTGTGCAACACCTCTTGCAATTTGATTGGGATTAGAGCCACTTAGAGTCTGTTTCCCCAAATACACAGTCAGACCAGAAGTCTTAGTGCTGAAGGCGTAAAAAAGAAATAAAAGCGTTTAGTCATTTGTTCAGTTTCGTCTAAGAGTAGAGTCAGTACAGTGTTATGTGCAGAAATGTGTGTGATATTAACCTGGAGAAGCAGTGTGCTGCTGTCAGAACCCAGTCCTTGTTAATGAGGGTACCTCCACAGAAATGGCCGCCGTAATAAGCGGGGCTCTGTAAACTAACCTGCCATGGCCACACCCCATCTGAGGCACTCTGTCCACCCACAATACGGGTGTTAAAAGGTGCACGACCACATACTGAAAAAAGAGAAACATCAGTTACAATCCCACTGTCACCAGAATCTGACTGAGCAGAACAGAGGAAAATAAATGCCTTCAGCAAACACTGAGAGTGATTAAGATTAAGAGAAGTACCTACCATCAAGCTGGGAAAGGGAACCTGAAATGAGAGAAAGAATATGTGTCACAAAATGCAATGCTGACCCTGTTGTTATAGAATCTATGGTCTGTATTCAGAGTTCAGTTATGCATGCATAGTGAGGATTTAATACTGATAATTGCACGCATCGGTATTCAGACCTCAGACATAACTACAGACTTAAGTCCTATTCAGACTTGCATGCAGGATCGAATCTGCCTGAAACCGTGGCCACATTTGCAGTGATAATTACAACTATGACTTTTCATGTAGTAATGTTTTTCTCTTGAACAGTTTTGTGTTCAATTTACCATCATAGTAATTGTAAAAATAAATATAAAAACATTTATCAGCTAAGAGATCATTGCAAATCAGCTAAGAGTGATAATTGCAAATACCTTACCTTTTAAATACAAGACCAAGGCCAGGACCACACACTGCAATCTCAGCATAGTTGCAATCAGCTCTCTGTCTCTGTCTGTGTAAGTCAGCAGGTGTCCTTGTCCTCTCTCAGCACTCTCTTATATCTACCCAGTAGTGCTGCAACTAACAATGTGACTGGTTTAACCTGTTACAATCCTGGAATGCCCTGGGGAAATAACCTTTTACGCATCCAGTCAAATTACATAGTTTGAATTCTATAATTCTGAGAGTACAGCATGTACAGGTCAAAAACACAATCCCAGGGTTTGTGCAGTGATACAATCCTTACTAAAGACCAACAGGTCATGATACTTTGCCAGGATCTCTGTGGAGGTGGGGCCACATTGAAACCTGCTCCTCTACAAAGCTGAAGTGAAGTGAAGTGACTTGTGGCCAAGTATGGTGACCCATACTCGGAATTTGTGCTCTGCATTTAACCCATCCAAGTGCACACACACAGTAGTGAACACACACACACAGTAGTGAACACACACCCGGAGCAGTGGGCAGCCTTTTTGCTGCGGCGCCCGGGGAGCAGTTGGGGGTTTGGTGCCTTGCTCAAGGGTCTCACCTCAGTCGTGGTATTGAGGGTGGGAGAGAGCGCTTGTCATTCACTCCCCCCACCTACAATCCCTGCTGGACCTTTGTGCAGCTTGGTGACCAGCTGATTATCTTCCCTCTTGACCAGCTTATCTTTTAGTTGTGTTTCTACAACCATGGAAGAAGTAGAATGACAGATGTGAATCCATGTGAATAAATGACAGAGAGTGAAAGAGACTCAGAATGGTTAGTTTCAATCTATATAGTTAGTTTCATCTATACGGTCTCTCTGTGCCATTGATTCACATTGATATTCTGTCATCCTAGTTCTCCCATGGTTTAGGAAACATGACCACAGGATTCAGAGATCGACAGGGGAGAGAATCAGCTGCTGAGACGAGCTGCTCAAACAGTTGTCTCATTTACATTCACCTCATTTTGCTGACAGTTTTATCCAAAATGACTTACAACTTATACAGGATACAACTGAGTAGTTTTGGGTCTTGCTCAAGGGCCCAACAGTGGAAGCTTGGTGATGCTGGGATTTGAACTCATGCCCAGGAAAGTACAATAATGTGCTGGCATGTGTGTTGACTAGTCACAGGATCCACTGTAATGATGACGAAGAAAAAACTCTTATTGGAAAAAAATTTTGAAAAATTTAGATGTCTTAATATGGCTTTTGGAATGTCATTTTTTAAATAAAATGTCTTTGACTGTTATTTAAAGCATAGTAATTTCTTGTCTCTGTTCCTTACAGTACCTCTGGTAAATTATAGCATTTTTAAAACGTATTTTCTAAAAAGCAGCAGTGCTACAGTGTTACTGAATTTAACATAAGGTGTGGAACGTTCTCTTATTATAGTTCAGGAAGTCTATTTTTAAAATCTTAATTTTGATTTCCTGCTCATGATGATGATAATTGCGTATCAAGTATGTAGACTGTAAATGCTGCAATTGTCATTGACCTGCTTCCAGCCAGCAATCAGACTCAGAATCAGAATCTTTTTATTCCCCAAGTACAGAGTGTACAAGAAATACAAGAACACTGCCATTTCAACAGCCAACAGAAACAGTTAATACCTGATGATGCTATATGGCCTGGCCCCAGTTGTTTTTTTTGCCCCAGTGATTCATAAATTACAGTCCCTCCTCCATCCTCTTTTGTTTTTGCAATACAATGAAGACATTTGGGTTTGAGATCAAAAGAAGAATATGAGATGATTGATCAGAATTTCAGCTTTCATTTCCTGATATTTACATCTCGATGTATTGATCAACTTAGAACATGGCACCTTTTGTTTGAACCCTCCTATTTTTCAAGTGATCAAAAATTCTGCAACATGTGACTGACAGTTTCTTGTTGCCCAGGTGTGTCCTGTTAATTGTTTAAACAATTAATAGCTCTGAATGCCTACTCTTGGTTTGAGCCCTGGGTTTTGCCTGTGAAGACAGTATTTGTTGTTAAAAAAAGAATAAACCAACAGGAAGACCAGAGAGCTGTCTATGGGAGAAAAGCCACTGGTGTACTAACAACCAGACATGGAACAAGTCAGCCAAGGAAAACAACAGCCGATGATGACAGAAACAATGTGAGAGCTGTAAAGAAAACCCCAAAAACAACAGTCAGTGACATCAGCAACAACCTCCACAGGAATGCATTTTTGAGCAATTGTATTAACTAACCAAGCAAGCTATGCTGAAATGAACATCACCTTGATTATCATCAGTATACAAAGAAAGGTAATGTTAGCTGGCTAGCTAAATTAGTCAAATGCTGCTGGGGTTTTAGTAGCTTGCTAGCTTGCACATGTTTCAGCTAAATAGTTAGCTATCTAGAAAATAGGCCCCTTTTAATCATGAACATATCCTATATGCTGTAGCAGCACTGAGATATACACTACATGGCCAAAAGTTTGTGGACACCTAGGTATTGAAGATTCCATTTGAAAACCATGGGCATTATTACTGAGTTCCTTTTTGCTGCTATAACAGCCTTAAGATTGATTAGATAGAGTGATCAGATAGATTAGCATGGCTATGGGGATGCAAGTGAAGGAGGCCATCATTAGGCTGAAAAAAAAAACCCAGACCTATCAGAGAGATAGCAGAAACTTTAAGAGTGGTGTGGTGTTGCAAATGAAAAGGACCGAGGCCAAGGCTAACTCTAAACAACGGGGATTTTATTACAGCAATACCGCCGGACAACCCGAGTCTCTCTGCAATCATCTGAACTCTCTTAATCTCTCTATATCTTATCACTCTCAGGTGCGGAGGCAGAACGAGCCAAGTGTGTGGCATTCCATCTCTTCCCATCGCTTAGAAGAAATGTGTTTGGTCCCACACGCTTTTCCACAGTTAAGGGAGCAGAGAATTTAGGGTGTGCTTTAGGAACTAAGCGAGGAATTCTGACCCTCACTTTCTCTCCTTGAGCAAATGATGGTGTATGTGCATGCCACTTAGTGTCAGTGTACTGCTTCATCTTGGCTTGTTTCTTTTCCACCGTGTCATGGGCAGATGTGTATGGCACATGCGCAACGGGCAAAATGTCCAACTTGGTTTGCATTTTTCTTCCATAGAGCAGTTCATAAGGCGAGGTTGAGGTAGTTGCATGCGGCGTAGCACGATACACTTGAAGCCAGGTAGTCACAGCCTCCTTCCAGTGCTGTGACTGCAAGATGGCTGTTTGTATGCAGCCTTTCAGGGCACGATAGAACCTCTCAACTGCTCCATTGGCTGCGGGGTAGTACACGGATGTCCTGTTGTGCTGTATACCTCTAGTCCGTAGAAAGTCACAGAAGGTAGCCGATGTAAACTGCATTCCATTATCAGTGACGATGGTTTCTGGATTCCCAACGGTAGTCAGGAAGTCTAAGACTGCATCAATTGTGGCGGACGGGCAAAAGGCAAGTTCTGGCCACTTCGAATAGTAGTCAGTCAGAGTCACAGCATACTGACAAGCAGGAACAGCAGTCTCAAATGACCCTACCATATCAAGGCCCAATTTCTTTCAGGGGCCGTCAGGGAGTGGAACAGGCTGTAGAGGAGCTGGGTGAGTGACAGCTGTCTTATCATTGGACTGGCAAGAGATACAGGCAGATATGCAGGCCTGCACCTGGGAGTCCATATGAGGCCACCAGTAAAGGTCACGCAGACGCTGTTTAGTGCGTACAATACCCTGATGACCTTCATGGGCCAGGATGATCAGTGTGTGGCGCAATGAGACAGGCACCACGAGTCTGGCACCACGGAAGATGTAAAGACCCTGGACTGAAAACTCATCCCTCAGCTTATAGTAAGACGTTAGATTTTGGGCAACGGCACGTATGGAGGGAGGCCACCCACGGCTGATCTGTTCCCGGAGAGCCACCATTTTTGAACAAGAAGAACAAGCACGGTCAAAATCAGAGACTGGAAGGGGACTCAGTGCTGAGGAAATCAGTGCTACCAGTTCTGGTTCCACATCTGTGGATGCATCTGCTGGCCCGTGCAGAGGGAGGCGGGAAAGGCAGTCCGCGGTGTGATTTTGTGAACCTGGTTTATAGACAACCTCATAGTCGAAACAAAGCAGGTGTGCCGACCATCGAGCAATGCGCAATCCTGCTCTATTCATTCCCTTTGTAGTAAGCAATGCTGTAAGAGCTTGGTGGTCGGTACATAAGGTAAAACGTTTACCCCACAAATATGTGTGCCACTTCTCCGTAGCCCACACACACGCGAGTGGCTGTTTTTACACAATTGAGTATTTACTCTCTGTCACCATCAGAGTACGCGATGCAAAAGCCACTGGTTTCTCTGTGCCGTCTTGCTGAATTTGGGAAAACACCGCTCCCAGTCCATAATCACAAGCATCAGTCGAGATGACAGAGCGAAGGGAGGGGTCGTATAGGGCTAGGGCAGAGCTGCACACCAGGAGCTGTTTCACATGGCCTGTGCAGCTTCAGACCATGAGAAAGTCTCTTTGTCCTTGGCACACTCGCGCATGGGGGCTACCACCAAAATTTGGGATAAACTTCGAGTACCAGGATGCAAGACCCAAAAAGGATCAGTGAAGGAGGCGGTCAAGCTCAGTTGAGACAGCATTCCTTACTGCGAATGGTAAACTCAGCAGTTTCTGACGTATGGGTTGGACTGTAGGATCAATTTTTACTTTATGTACGAACTGGTTTACACATCCTATCTCAGGTGGGGGTGCAAGGAAGGGTGCGGTTGCAGTTGTGGACTGGACAGGAGTGACTGGCATGGCATCTGCAGTTGTGACTGTATCAGCATTAATAGAGAGATGCAAGCTACTGATTAAGTCCATACCTAATAATGCAGTGCCATCCTCTACCACAAAGAATGTGGCTGGAGCGCTAGAATTTCCTACACGCACCTGAGCATGGAGACATCCAAGTACTGGTATATGTGTTTGTGTGTAGGTCACAAGTCTAGCAGCAGGTGGAGATAATGGGGTGAGACTAAAATGTTGCTTGTAGATGTGGTGCGGCAGTATGGAGACAGCAGAGCCTGTATCTAGAATAAGGCATATCTCCTTGGCAACGGAAGCATGTGTCAGGTGCTTTATCAGAATTGTCCAAATACAGTATGGTTACATCAGGTAACTGCACCTCATGCACTTTGCTAGTTGGGACGGAACGGCATACACGGGCAAAATGACCCCTTTTGTTACAAGATTTGCATTGAGCATTTGCAGCAGGACATTGAGAGGAGTTGGCTAAGTGCTTATCAGAGCCACATCTAAAGCAGGACTTACGTGGGGCAGGAGTGGTGGCATGAGGCTTAGCTGGGCGATGGGGCTGCTTGTTTGTAGTTTTGTGCGATTTGGAACGCACGACCTGCACTGGGATTCCCCTTTCTGAGGCTCCTCTGTCTGAGACCATTTTTTTTAGCTTGATCAGCAGCCGCTTCCATCTGCGTTGCAAGCGTTACGGCTGTATCTAGTGTGAGGTCTGACTCCAGTAACAGCCTTTCTCTGATACTGTCACTACACAAATGTTCCAGTAACTGGTCTCGTATCATGTCGTCAGCTTTATCTTCAAAACCGCAAGTGGCAGCAAGGGCACGCAAAGCAGCTACATATTGCATGATAGTCTCGTGTGGAAATTGAGCACGTTTTCTGAATGCATAGCGTTCAACGACGACATTGACTTTTGGAGTGAAATGTTTCTGTAATGCACTGATAGCAGAGGCATAAGTGTCACCTGTTTCAGGTAGAGCATAGAAAATCCGCTGCCCCTCCATCCCTAGACAGTGGAGTAATGTAGCTCTTTTGCAGGCGTCTGGCCAAGCATCCCCCGTCGCATTAATCACTAATAAGTAGTTTTGAAACATCCGCAAACACATGTCGAAAGGCATAGACGGCTCCCCAGGGCAGGGAAGAAACATCGCAGGCGCCGGAACATTCACGGACATTTTGAAATCAGCAACAAAACAAACTTGCAGGCGGGTTATCCTCTTCGCCAATTTGTGGTGTTGCAGATGAAAAGGACCGAGGCCAAGGCTAACTCTAAACAACGGGGATTTTATTACAGCAATACCGCCGGACAACCCGAGTCTCTCTGCAATCATCTGAACTCTCTTATTCTCTCTCTATCTTATTACTTATCATGTTATTATAGTGCCACCTAGCAGTCATGTGCAGAATCACAGTGTTTCACAGAACACAACAAGTGGCCAAATCAACATTTTGGTACATTCTTAAAAAGAAGGAATTCACTGGAGAGCTCAGCAAAACCAAAAGGCCTGGAAGACCAATTAAAATGAGGATGATCCCAGAATTTTTTCCTTGGTGAAGAAAAACCCCTTTACACCATGTAGCCAAGTCAAGAACACTCTAGAGGAGGTAGGCATGTCCTTGTCAAAGTCTACAATCAAGAGACACCTTCATGAATGTAAATACAGAGGGTTTACCTCAAGATGTGAACCACTGGTAACATTCAAAAAAAGAAAGACCAGATTAGACTTTGTTAGAAAACGTCTTGTGCCAGAATGATGGGAAGTGAAGTGTATGGAGAAGGGAAGGAAGGGCTCGTGATCCAAAGCACATCATATGTCCAACATGGTGGAGGTAGTGTTATGGCATGGGCATGTATGGCTGCCAGTGGAACTGGATCACTGGTGTTTACTGGTGGATCACTGGTGTCACTGAAGTGTATAGAGCTATACTTTATTCTCAGATTCAGTTCAATGCTGCAAAAATGATAGGACAGCGCTTCACAATACAGATGGATAATGACCCAAAATGTACCATGAAAGCAAAAAATGGAATGTTTTAAATGGCCTGATAAAGCATCTCAGTGGAGGAAACTCAGCAGTTGGTGATGTCCAGTCATTGACTGCAAAGGATTTGCATCCGAGTATTAAAAATAATCCTTATATTTATAATTATGTTAGTTTGTCTAACTACTTTTGAGCCTGTTAAAAGGGAGGGACTCTGTAAAAAATGTCTGTTCTTTATTGCCCCTTTCCTAGACTTGAGCAGGGACACTGCTGATCCATATCCCTCATGTTATGGTTAGAGTTGGTTTGAAAGCAAATCTTTGTAGGTTTGTATCAATTTTTCAAGTGTTCACAAGTGTTAGGCAATGCATGAAAAGATGAGACAGCAACCAAGAGGCTCATGAAGGTAATTATTATTTAATTATATGTTAATTAAAATAGTTAATTAAGTTAGGACGATTACATTAATAATATGTAATCTTGTGTATGTGTAGCACCATACAAGATGATTATCACAATATTCATCATACAAAAAAAAAATACAATGGCTACTTATTAGATTGATGTCAGTAAAAAAATAAATAAATATACCTGTACAGTAAAATATATACATTACATTTCATGTAAAATAATAAAGGCTGTTATTAAATTAAAATGTTTCCATTCTTCCTGATCCATCAGAACTGACACCAGTCCTCCCACTGAGTTAGTACCTGGCAAGACACAAGAACACATTATGACCAAGATTTACTGAATAGCCATTAAAGCCAGTCAATGACTCATTGCCTGATTTTGTTGTATAAACTCATGACCAATTAATTTTATACCTGATAAATCCAGGAAGGTTCTGTTTGATGATGCTGGATATCCAGATCTGGTACTGGGACACCAGAGTATACACACCAGGTGATCTGTACTGACCACAGCCTCTACCCCAGCTAGTGATACCAGCCTGAATCCAGGCTGCACCCTGCTTAGTCACCATTGGACCTCCAGAATCCCCCTTTTAAAAGAGAAATAACTTTTGTTGTTTGTGATTGTTAAGGGCCATACACAATTCTATTATGTGTTCACACTAGAAGGATGAGCTAGGCTGTATTATTCGGATATTTGTTCATATTGTATGTGTGAGTCTGTGTGTACCTGGCAGGTGTCAGCGCCTCCTTGTAGATAACCAGCACAGATCATGTTTGAAGTAACGGATCCAAATCCCAGTAGCAAATCACAAAGATATGTATTGACAGTGGGCACCATTGCCTCCTGCAGCACACCAGGAGATGGCAGTTGTACTACACACAAACACAAACAAATACAAACATATCTTATAAAAGTAATAAATTATACTCCAGATTGGCTGCCAGAACCCACTTTTGTATACAAACCTAAGTTTGTGTGTGTGCCTGTGTATGTATTTTACCTCCAGAGGCAATGCTTCCCCAGCCTGAGATCCAGCAATTGGTGCCAACTGGAAAACTGCTGCCTTGACCTGCCAGACACACTGGTCTGATGTAGTTCGTGAAGGTGACGGAGGAGTTCAGACGTAGAAGGGCGATGTCATTGTTTTGGGTTGCGCTGTTATAGCTGGGGTGAAGGACTATCTGTGCAACACCTCTTGCAATTTGATTGGGATTAGAGCCACTTAGAGTCTTTTTCCCCAAATACACAGTCAGACCAGAAGTCTTAGTGCTGAAGGTGTAAAAAAAGAAATAAAAGCGTTTAGTCATTTGTTCAGTTTCGTCTAAGAGTAGAGTCAGTGCGGTGTTACGTGCAGAAATGTGTGTGAAATTAACCTGGAGAAACAGTGTGCTGCGGTCAGAACCCAGTCTTTGTTGATGAGGGATCCTCCACAGAAATGGCCGCCGTAATAAGCGGGGCTCTGTAAACTAACCTGCCATGGCCACACCCCATCTGAGGCACTCTGTCCACCCACAATACGGGTGTTAAAAGGTGCACGACCACATACTGAAAAAAGAGAAACATCAGTTACAATCCCACTGTCACCAGAATCTGACTGAGCAGAACAGAGGAAAATAAATGCCTTCAGAAAAGCCTGAGAGTGATTAAGATTAAGAGAAGTACCTACCATTAAGCTGGGAAAGGGAACCTGAAATGAGAGAATGAGTTGAGTTAAGCATAGTGAGGATTGAATACCAAAATTGCGCATATGACTATATAGACTTCAGACGTTAGTACACAGGAGCATCTCAGTTATGCTCGGTTCTGACCTTGGATTTAAGTCCAGTTTTCTTGCTCAATACCAGCTTGAGTGAGGAGCAGCATTTAATCAATTCAATTCAATTCATATCAATTCAACTGACATAGCACTTTTACTGATGGTGATTTAGTGATTGTCACAAAGCAGCTTTACAGAAATCTGGCTATATATATACATATACATTTAGATTTGTCCCTAATGAGCAAGCCAGAGGTGACGGTGGCAAGGAAAAGCTCCCGGAAACGATATGAAAAAGAAACCTTGAGAGGAAAGAGAATCCAGCGCCACTGACAGTTTGACGGAACCACAAAATCTCGTATTGAAATTTCTGTTTTTGGCTGTAAAAATTAATTATCATCCCTTTAAAGTTAGTGAAAAGCTTTTTTATCCACATGGAAGACATTAGAGACACATCTTACTCAGAGACATTATCTCAAGGACTATAAGAGATGAATGATCAGTCAGCGTATGCTTAAATTGATGTGCACATTTTCTTTATAGAAGTTTGCATTGAATTATGTAGAACATTTGCATTATTTTATTAATTTGACAACTCAAAATACAAAATAAAAGAGTGATAGCCTACATCCTGCACACACATTATGATTTCATTATCTTTATTAGATACCTTTTGGCTTCTTTAAATTGTGTGGACAATCGATTGTCATCGCATAATATAATAAAATAAAATGCAAAGCTACAGGATGCGCTAGATCAAGTGCTGTTTTATACGCTACTGAACAATAAAGGTGGAAACCATACGGTTAAATTACAGCTAATTTTCTGTGATTAATGTGATAATTACAACTATAACTATTCATGCAGCAACGTTTTTCTTGTGAACAGTTCTTATGTTCAGAAATATAGTAACTTTCATCAGTAATAATTGCAAAAGCCTTACCTTTTAAATATAAGGCCAGGGCCACAGCCACACACTGAAATCTCAGCATCTTTGCGTTCAGCCCTGTGTCTCTGTCTGTGTAAGTCAGCAGTTGTTCTTGTTCTCTCTCGACACTATCTTATATATTCCCAGCCTTTCCACAGCTAACAAAGGTATGACCTGTTACATCACTAGACTGCCCTCCTTTACTCAGGAAATAACATCTGTGTTACAGCACCACAGAAGTTCCAGTCTATACTCATAGCATGCAATTATCTTCATGACAAGAACTCCATGTATGTGACAGAAATTTTAAAAATGGTACTTCCTCAACTATAGCAGGGCAAATTCTGCGCCTTATTTCGAATGCGGTACAGCGTAGCACTATAGCTCTGCTGCTTTTTAGAAAATAAATAAAAAATTTGCAATACCCAAATCAAATCTTAAACAATTGAAATGGTAAATGATTATTCACAAAAAGCAATATTTTACCATTACTGAAAAAAAAAAACATCTGCAATGAACTGGTACTGCATATTGAATGTGCTTTTGGTAAATACTTTTAATCTTTTATATAATTTATTATCTTTTAATATTTTATTCTTTATGGGGATCCATCACTCATGAGAGCAAGTGGTGGTATTTCTGAGGGGACAGCATCCTGCAGAGGTCCTGGAACTACAGGGTGAAGGAGAGAGACATGGGTAGAGGGTGATGTATGGCCTAGGTGACACATTTATGCAACGGTGAATCTTAAAAGCCTGACATAGCGTGGACAGGAGTCTCAGGTGCAGGCCTTTTGTGACCACACTCTCTCTTGTTCTGTTTTCTGGGCCCTTTCTGCGGCGGCGATCGGCCTGTATCTTTAGTTTTAAGACCTCTTGCCCAAATATTTAGAGCTTACCGTATACTGCTCTATTCAAATTCACTCATCAGACAGCATGCCTTTAAACAATGTTCTAAGAACTATGTCTGTTGGACTCTGGCCCAAGGTGTGGCTGATGATGACACATAACATTACCATCAATAGGTGGGGAGAGTTCAGACTCGAAATGTGATCTTAAGCCCGCAATGGGAAACAATGTATTCCACGAAACTGAATTGGAGAAATGCATTCAGGGAAGACCTGGAAGAGGAATCAGACAAGCATTAGAGAACTGACCAGAACCACTATGGTATGATATCACAGGAAGACTGATATCACTGAATGATATTACTGAAAGGTGTGTCTGTGGCCTTTGGGCTACTGGTAAGAGTTCTAGGTTGCCAGCAGGTCATGGGAGTCATGGTATTTCTATACATCGGCACGTAGACTAGGACTCCAATAATGTCTGACAGAGTATTAGAGTAAATATATCTGACAGTCATTTAAAGTAATCATCAAATTCTCACTATCGAGTGTCACTCAGAATAGGATGGGTTCCCTTTGAAGCTGGATCCTTACAAGGTTTCTTCCTCATTCCGTCTCAGGGAGGTTTTCAGTGCCACCGTTGCCTCAGGTGTGCTAAAAAGGGACGCAGACAAAAATAGTTCTTGCTTTTGGTACCTTGTTGTCTGGATTTTCCCGTGGGTGCACAAACAAGCCCCAGTTAGTCAAAAATGCAGCAGCCAGAGTTCTTAGTAGGACCTGAAAGTTTCAGCGATGTTGTTTACACACTCATGTTCATGAACCCAAGGCTCCTTTTCTGGCTATCTATGATTTTTGACATCAGTCCATCCGTGTGTCCATATATCTACACATCTGTTCAAGATGCTTAAATGATGGTAAGCAGTAGTCTAGTCTGCAATAATCAGACATACAATCCCCTCTGAAAGCCAATTCTTTTTTTTGTTTGTTTTTGCTATACCCTGAAGACATTTGGGTTTGAGATCAAATGATGAATATGAGATGATAGATCAGAAATTCAGCTTTCATTTTCTGATATTTACATCTAGATGTGTTAAACAACTTAGAACATGGCACCTTTAGTTTGAACCCACCCATTTTTCAAGTGATCAAAAATATTGGAACTGACAGGTGTTTCCTGTTGTTCAGGTGTTTAAACAATTAATAGCTCTGAATGTTTACTCTGGGATTGAGGCCTTGGTTTCTCCTGTGGAGACTGCATTTGTTGTTAAAAAGGATAAACCAATGTGAAAAACAGAGAGCTGTCTATGTGAGAAAAAGAAAGCCATTTTGAATCTGAGAAAAGAGGGACAATTAAAGAGGGAAAAGAAAGGCCAAAGAGAGGAGAAAGAATGGATCTGCTCATGATCCAAAATATACGAGTTCAACAGTCAAGCATGGTGGAGGTAGTGTCATGGCTTGGGCTCACATGGCTGCTCCTGGAACAGACTCACTCATCTTTATTGATGATGGAACTCATAATGGTAGCAGCAGAATGAGTTCAGAAGTCTACAGAAACATTCTGTCTGCTAATTTACAGAGAAATGCATCCACCTGATCATCCGCATCCTTTTATTTATTGTCAAATATCTTCTATTACACATTTAATGTTAGGAATAAATGCATAATAGGAGTTAATAGAAATATTGGGGGAGATATCAGGATCAACTGAACTCATAAAAATGATAGAACACTAGTCCCAAAAATAATTTGTGGAGCTGTAACTTAAAACAAAAGATTGCCTGATGTCCCATTCACTAACATGGGAATGGGTGGGGTTAAAAATTGTACTCCAGTCAGTCAATAGAGGACATGATGACATCATGTCTAACCATCCATTTAAATATGCCATTTGGTTTTACCTTCACAACAGGTAAATCAGACAGTTCATAGTAGAACTACAAACCCAATCTATGTCCCTGGTTTCAAGCTGTTCCACGCCAAAAGTAGAACCTGCAACTGTCAAAGACGTATGACAAAGTCAATTAGACAATTAGGCTTTGGAGAATCATTTATACAACAGATTAGGGTTCTTTACTTCACCTATGGCCTGTGGAGTTAATACTAACTGACTTATATCACAAAGTTTCAGATTGTGCATATGTGCCCATTCTCCCTGTTTAAATTTTACATTTTTATTGAACTTAGCTGCAATTATTCGCCAAAATATACAGTACTGTGCAAAAGTCTTAGGCACCCTATTTTTTTAGTACAAACTTTGTTATAGATGTTTATTTTCTGACTTCTCCATTACTGATTCAGTACAAAAACATTTTAGATTCCAAACATTAGTTTTCCAGCACAAAATGAAATGTTCCAGAAAAATGTTTGTATGTCAGTAAAGAAAGCAGCAGATTCCATAAGAGACACTTTTCAGATAAAAACATAATGAAGGCTGCTGGGTTTCGCTGCAGAAATAAGAAGCGAGTCTACAGTCAAAGTCTCCAGAAGAACTGTGGCTGCTTCTGCAAGATGCTCAGTAACACTTCCAGCTCATTTCCTTATAAAACTGCACACACTGCACCTCAGATACTGCTTTATTTTTTAAAAAATGCGAAGGATCGTCACACCAAATACTGACTTTGTTTCATTTATTACTGTTTACTGCTCTTTATAGGATTTTTTTAATGTAGAAACATTTAATTATTTTTGAAGACATCTTCGCTCTACAGCATTTCTTTACATGTGCCTAAGACTTTTGCACAGAACCGTATACGTCAACAGAATTCTGATATCTAACATACAACATAAAATCGGCCTATATGCAGATATTTTATTCTTCCTAAGCCTGACAATCGCATGCCTGCTGCCCGACTTTGCACCTGACCCCCACCCTTCATCTTGCAAGTGGTGAGTCCTCAGGACTCCACGTTGCCATTTTGGGCTGAGCCACACCTGGTTACTCAGTCACCATGTGCTTGCCTGTGGACACCTGCCCAAGGCCTGGCTCCAAGGAATGCTCTTTGTCTGATCTCAGATCTGTTCACCAAAGGTGGCACTACTGGGAGCATTAAGCTCTAGGTGGTACACATACCCTTTCACCATGAAAAGGTCTCAATCCACAAAGGAAGTCATACTTTTATTGCAATAAAAAGCTTTAGTAATGTATCTGCTTGAGGCAAAATGTAATTTATTCCAAATTGTTCACAAATAGTCCACAACTGAAAGAAAGACTCAGCAACTGAGACATTCATTCATGTGTCTGCAATTTAATTATGATACTAAACAACACTGTTTACAACACTGCTTCAAAATAACAGCTATATATCAAAAGTATTATCTTCAACTCCAGTAAAAAAATATATATAGACATGTGTAGTAAATAATTAAATAATAAATACAGTTGTTAAATTAAAATGTTTTCATCCATCAGTACTGCCGCCGGTCGTCCCACTGCGCTGGTACCTGCCAAGACACAAGAACACATTATGACCAAGATTTAGTGGATTGCTGACGTGAATTTGTTATGTATATATTCATGACTAAATAATGTTATACCTGACAAATCCGGGAAGGTTCTGTTTGATGATGCTGGATATCCAGATCTGATACTGGGACACCAGAGTATACACACCGGGTGAGCTGTGCTGATCACAGCCCTTACCCCAGCTAGTGATACCAGCCTGAATCCAAGCTGCACCCAGCTTAGTCACCATCGGACCACCAAAGTCCCCCTTTCAAAAGAGAAAATAAATTTTGTCTTAATCTCAGTGTTTTGTAGACGTGATGCAAAGTACCATACAATTCTATTATGCGTTCACACTAGAAGGTTGATCTAGGTTATATTATTCAGATATATGTTCATATTTCATGATGCTGGGTATACCTGACAGGTGTCCGGGCCTCCATCTAGATAACCGGCACAGATCATGTTTGTGGTCATGGATCCAGGATTCAATAGATAATCACAAACATATGCATTAGCAATGGGCACCATTGCCTCCTGCAGCACACCAGGCGAAGGCACTACACACAAACGATCACACATAAACATCACTATGTATTAAAAAGGTACTAGATTATACTCATATTTCAGTGTGTATGCATTTCTGTATAGTTACAATGGCCTAATGGAACCTACTTCTGACTTCCCAGACCCGAAACTTAGTTTCTGAGTCAGTTGCACCAGTTTGACTGTAAGTCTGGGATTAACGTTGGTCCTAAACCATGCCTTGAGAGGACTTAGTTTAAACTAGAGCAGTGTATAATACTGCACCATAGACATTTAAGGTGCTTCACAACCAGTAATATATAAAGTTATCATAGATAAAAATGTTTTCAATGTCAAAACGCAAGTATTAATGTACATCTTTTTTCATTAATTCATTCTTCTTCAGTACTGCTTTATTCTGGTCAGGGCCATGCAATGCATATCCTGGGTGCATGGTCAGAGATTTCACTCAAGATGGGACACCAGTCCATCACAGGATACCATGCACACACATTTACACAGTCATTTACACCTAGGGGCAATTTAGAGCAGCCAAGCGAACTACCTACATGATTTTGAACTGCAGGAGGAAACTGCAGGACCCAGAGTAAACCCACACAAACACTGCACAGAGAACACGAGAAACTCTGAACAGACAATAACCAGAGGTCAGGATTGAACCGGGGACCCTGGAGGTGTGAGGCAGCAATGCTGCCATCTGCGTTACTGTGCATCCCATATATTTTTTTTTTTTTTAGGGTAATTATATATCCAGTTTAAACTTAATCTGCATTTGAATACACTGAATGATGATGTAGCTTAGCAGGACTTATCTTCAGCTGATTCAACTGGCTGCTAGACCACAGAAAGCAACTATTTGCAATATTCAAGCTCGGCAGCCTTGGAGGAGACTGGCCAGATAGAGGAATGCCTGGCAATCTGTTCTGATATACAGTTGATCCAGCTCAAGACTTGTTAAATTTATGATTTAGTGGTCAGCTCGTTAAGGTCTGGAGGCTGTCTGAGTATTCTCTAAACACTTCCTAATTCAAACACTCGAACAAGAGAAATCCAGTATGTTTTCTCTCAGATGCTCGTGGTCAGTTGCCTATGAGTTTTAGTGTTACTCTAAAGAGAACACACTCATTGTACTTCTTGTGCATGGAGCGATGGATTTGTATATGCATTTTACCTGTAGAGTTAATGTTTCCCCAGCCTGTGATCCAGCTTATGGTGTCATCAGGAAAATTGCTGCCTTGTCCAGCCAAGCATACTGGTCTGATGTAGTCTGAGAAGTTGACAGAAGCGTGCAGACGCACAAGCGCGATGTCATTGTTTTTGGTTGTGCTGTTGTAGTTGGGGTGCAGGATCACCTGTTTAGCATGTCTGGTAATCTGATTGGGATTGAAGCCATTGAAAGTCTGTTTCCCCAAATACACAGTCACAGCAGAATTACTTTTCCTAAAAGAAAGAAAGAAAGACGTTTAGTCATTTCTTCAGTTATCTCTCTGAGTGGCGTCCGTACAGTGTTACGCGCAGAAATGTGTGTGATGTTAACCTGGTGAAACACTGGGCTGCTGTCAGAACCCAGTCTTTGCTGATGAGGGATCCTCCACAGAAATGGCCGCCGTCTTTACCAGGCCTCTGTAAACTAACCTGCCATGGCCATGCCCCTTCTGAAGCATTCTGCCCACCCATAATACGGCTGTTAAAAGGTGCACGACCACATACTGAAAAAAGGAGAAACTCTATTACAGATGTGTATCTTTATTTTTTAATGATTGAGCAGAACAGAACAAAATAAATGTGACTTAAGATTAAGGTAAGTACGTACCATTGAGTTGGGAGAGCGAACCTGTAGTGTGAAAAGATCACATAGAATATGCGTTACAAAATGTTATGCTGACTCTGATATAAAAGTTATTGTAAATTACAATGTTTACATGCAATGTCACGATAAGATCCATAACTATTAAACAATGTCTATTCTTATTAGTAGGACACAAAGGTGTCATATTTTGCTGGCGAAATGTTTTTATATTCTGATTTCCTATACCCTGATCTCCTTTATTCAAGCAAACAAACACAAATAAATATAAAAACATTTATCAGCTAAGAGTGATAATTGCAAATACCTTACCTTTTAAATACAAGACCAAGGCCATGACCACACACTGAAATCTCAGCATGTTTGCATTCAGCCCTCTGTCTCTGTCTGTGTAAGTCAGAAGGTGTACTTGTTCTCCTTTGACACACTGTTGTATCTACCCAGTCTTCCCACAGTGCTATTTGTCAGACCTGCTACATCACTGGAATGTCCTCCTCAGTTATGGAAATAACCTACAACCGCATTTCCAGTTTAAGCACATAGCATGCAATTATCTTCACTTGCTACAGTTTGCTTGACAAAACAAAACAAGCAGGAAATACATGTAATGGGATTAAAAAAAAGCACCTGAACTGTAACGGGGCAAAATTCAACACCTACTGTTGAATGCAATAGAGTGTAGCATTATAGATTGATTTTATTTGTATAATGCCTTTAACAATAGACATCACTGCAGAAATCCAGATGTAAATTTTGATTATAATGAACGAGCCAGAGATGACAGAGGTGAAGAAAATTCCATGAGACAACAAAAGGAAGAAATTTTTGAGACAAACCTTAAGAGGACCTTAAAAGGGAACCCTTCCTCTTTTGGGTGATGTACTGGGATAAATCATTACACTATACAGGTGTAGAAGAGTAAAGACAAACGGTACTAAGCGTGTTGAAAGGATGTATGAATGAGTCCTGGGATGAGCACAGGACAGTCTTACCGACTACAGCAGCAGTTTCAGTACAAATCTAAAGTATCTGGCTAAGATTATCCAGTGATGTAAGGGGGACTCTTGGGCATAAACTGGTTTTGGGGAGGGAAATCTTTAGGTGCTCATGTGGGACCTTCTAGAGCAGCAGAAGGTGAGTCACAACTGCAGAAGCTCCAAGTGGAAGTAAAGCATCAGGATAAATCAGGCAATCCGGAAGTCAAGAGGACCCAGAACAGTAGAAGTGTGTAAGGTTCAGACATCTGCATCACATCAGCAGGCCTTGCCACTATGGAGGCTTCTAACTGCCATAGGAACCTCAACCACAGAGATGTACTACAAAACCCCAGAGATTTCTGGTCTGCTGAGTTAAGGTGCTCCTCAACATGCTCCTTCCATCGCTCAGCAATATCCTCAGTAGATTGGTTAGAGTAGAGTAGAGACTCTCGACACTCCTACACTTGCTTGTCAGAGCTTGTGCATGGCCTTTTGTTTTTGCAGTTGCTTTTTTTCCTCCTACACCTCTTAATTTAATCACAAAAGCCCCAATCTCTGACCTCTGACCAGTAAGGTGGCACTACTAGGACCACTAGTTCATAGCATGATGTTCACTGAAGTACATAAATAATGAAAAGAATAAAGAAAAGAAATAAACAAATAATGAAACGAAAAGGGCCATGAACTGATACCTGGGGAACACCTTGAGTAGCAGATATTTGTGGAAATTGTGGAAAAAATGATGTCTGTTAGTACGATAAGATTTGAACCAGACAAGAGCTAAACCTGTAACCCCAATACCTGAGAGAATGGAAATGAGTGCATCATGATTTATTATATTAAAAGCAGCACTGACATCAAAAATGAAATGAATGGTGATGGCAGTAGAGTCAGAGGAGAGACGAAGACTATTTAAGACACATAAAAGTGCAGTCTCAGTATTGTTCAGTGTTTGAAAGCCATTATTATTATTTGTAACTGTGAGGCTATAACCATTCCAACACTTTAGCCAGGAAAGGTAGATTAGAAATAGGTCGATAGGCGGACTACTGAGTGTTGTCACATTAAAAAAACAGAGATTGTACGTTCGAACTCAACGATGCCTTCGCTATCTTTAGCCAGGAGTCCCAGAGAGCTGGTCTTGGTCTCTAGATGGGAATGATGACATACTCTATCTCCTTTGTCAATGAGTTCAACACTAACCAATCATGGGCATCTTAGGGCAGTTAGCGTTTTTCTCCAAGTGTGTTCTTCTGGCCAGCAAAGTTGCATGTGCAGCAGTTTGAAAAGATGTAGAGGTATGCTTTACATCGCTGTTGGTAGAGGTCACGTGATAGGGGATAGCTAGCTAGCTAGCTAGTGGGTGGGATTTGGCAAATGAATAAAAAAATATGAGTTAATAGTTTTCCAGTAAAGCAGGGCCATGATAAGCATTACAGACCAAATGACTGAAAAAATCATGCTGATCTTATTTCGATGATTTGCACTGAATGGAGTCAGACAGGTTTGTGTCGTTCTGCTGATAACAATCAAAATTATTGCAACCACTTCCTGGTTACATCACATTACAATCACATCACATTTATTGATCTGGCTGATAAGTTTATGCAAATATTCTGTTAAGTTGAGACAGAATATAATCCCCAACATTCACAGTGTTATTTTTCAGACCTGTTCCTTCATTATTTTATTAAATAACCTCTGTCTTGCTGCATCTATTAGTGTATCAATTACTGCATTTCCAGGTTATACACATGTATGTATGGTACGTAATTATCTGCTGGAATTTCAGGTCAGGAGCTCTCACCACCAGGATAGGAATGAAAATAAGTCTTTAAAAATGTATAGTTATGATCCTGTCAAAAAGAAATTCCTGGAGATAGAATTTCACCCCTGTCATAGGCATGTTCTGTTTATAATAATAATAATAATAATAATAATAACTGCTCTCTTAAATAATTGATGACAAACTGTGTATTTATGCCATCTTTATCTCTCTGTGCAGCTGCTGTTGTTCTGACCATAAAATCCTTCATATAATAATATTTCTCTGAACTCTACAGGCACATTTAAATGTTGGTCAAGAGGAAGTGTGTACAAAAATTATTCTAACAAATGAATCATAGGAAATGCTACAGCTGCTAATTCTTCTGCCCTTCGTCCTCACCAACTCAGTCCTAAACTTTCATATCAAGTGGCTCAAACAAATTCTTGCAAATACTGTAATTGTGACACCAAGCAGCCCCGCTTTCATTATTTTAGATAACTTACTTACCAGATTATGTGTACTGTAAATAGTTGTCAGGGCTCGAAACACAGAAGTAAAAACCCCAAAACACAAAATACAAATGCTCAAACAATTAAATTAAAGAATGTACAAATGACTCAGAATGAATATGCACTAGAGAAGACACACTAGCGAATAACGAGACTGGGGTCACCAGATCTGATCCTTCACAAGTCATCTGATCCTTCCTTCATAACTCCATGAGTGTTAAAGCTGCACTCTGTGGTGGTGATCTGCTCCACTCTCCTAACTTTAATCTCCTTATGTGTTGCACACCAGAGGACTGGGGCCGATTTGTCCTGGGTGGTGGACGTGGAGGGCTGCTTGGTGTTAAACATTAGTTGGGAGCTCTCAGTGTGGAAGTCTAAATACCACTGAGAAGGAGGTTCTTGCCGACAAGCGGGTGGTCTTCACTCCGTGGTACTACCTACTGAGGCGCCCAGTCACACCGGGCAGCTCCCTGGTCTGCGTTGAGGGTTCTGTGGCTGGTGGTTTAGTGGGAATCTGCAGCAGGAAGGTGGTGTATGGAGATTAGCTGATTTGTAGGGCACGTCTAACATCTATCTTCCTTGCTACGTATATTAAAGAGCTGTGTGTGTGTCTTTCTCTAGCAGTGAGCTGAGCAGGTGTGTGTGTGTGTGTGTGTGTGTGAACGTGAGTCTGTCGAAGCAGAAGCAACCAATTAAACCTGCCAAGATTCATGCTATTTACTTTCTTCTTTTTTTTTTTTTTTTTTGCCCACTAACATGCCACAACAGACACGTGCCCAAAATAAAGAAAGCTCACGTGAGATCTCAGCCTAATACACGTTATTTTTGTATTGAATACTGATACAGATACTCAGCTTTTGAACATAAAATGTGAAAGTGCATGTGTGTTATTGATGGCAGTTCATGATAAAAACAGCTTTGGTCATGAGCATTTAAAATTGTGGAGTTTGTATAGATCTTCATTCACAAACAGTCTGCAACGGGATTGTGTGAGTCTCTGATAGTTGTAAACCATATGAATGGGTCATATATGCATCTCCAAAACCTTGCCAGAACTTTGCACACTAACCCTAACGTGTCCAGTTCTTTGTCCATATCTGCAGTCACCCAGACTCTCGCTCTTCCTTGATACCAGTAACGATATGAAATACAAATGTTTTTGTTATGTTTAATAGCAGAAAACTTTGTGACCAAAAACCCTTTTAGAGCCGAAAGCGACCTTTTTGCGGACTCCAATCTGTTGAAATTAGGATTATGCAGAATGTTTGAAGTGATAAAACTTACAAATGATGACTTTCAGTGCATGAACTTCTCACCAAAGTAGTTTCTCACCTCCGCTGAAACAACAGAGCAAACAAACTACATTTCCTACGTGACTCACAATCAGTGTATGGTCAGGGTTGCCAGATAATCACTTCCTCGATATAAACCATTAACTGTGCATTCCCCAACTAACATGCTTTATTTCTTTATCAGTAAATTTTCTATGCAAAGTTCATAGTTTTATTTCTTAACTATTTCATTTTCAAGGTGGAGCTTAGCAGGCTCCCAAATGGTTACAAGCAAGACATTTTGACCATGTTTTGTTATTCGGTCTCTACATCAATCATATATATATATGGACATATAGAATTGTGGAGTTTGTGTAGTTCTTCATTCACAAACTTTAATAAAATTCCATCTATCAAGTCTGTGCATTCATGATAGAGCTTTTACTACGTTTGGATTGAGATTGATTTTTTTTCTGCGGCGAGGCAAAAAACAACAACAACAACAACAATAACCTTGGCCTCAACCCTTTTGAAAAGCATTAAACCTAATATTTGATTTAAAAACTATAATATTGGTATTATCAGCATTACAGACCAAATGACTGAAAAATCACACTAACCTTCTGATGATTTGCACTGAATGGAATCAGACAGGTTTGTGTCTTTCTCAAAAATATTGCAGCCACTTCCTGATTACTCATCACCAGTTACGTCACATTTATTTATTTAGCCGACCTGATATTTTTCAAACCTGTTCCTTCACCACAAAGTCCTTGTTATTCATTATTTTCATAAATAACTTTTGGATTTCTTCATCAGTTACTGCACCAGTTACTGCATTTCCAGTCTAAACACATGGTATATAATTATCTGCTGGAATTTCAGGTCATGAGCGCTCACAAGGTAAACACCAGGGTAGGAAAGGAAATGTCTGATATATTATTAGTGATTATAATCCTGTCAAAAAGAAATGGGAGATATTTCATTCCTGTCATGGACATTTCCTGTTCATAATAATAATAATAATAATAATAATAATAATAATAATAATAATTGTTGTTGTTTTTGTTATTAATACACTGTTCATTAGAACCTTAGCACATTCTATTATTTTTATAACCTTTATAAATTTTATACCAACAGAACACATTGGGTCCAAGCTGACATTATTTATAGGCTTATTATTCATAAATTCATCCATTTTCATAAAAGTGGGTTGTGATTTCCATCGTTCTAACTAAAATTTTAAAAATAACAAACCCCCTTGCTTTGCTTCATGGATCTCCGGACTCCATTTTGAGAACCACTGCTGTAAATAATCAACAAACGGAAGAAACCAGCACTACTTACAAGCTAATCAATGGACTGCAACAGTTAATTTAGCAATAGATAACTTATTTTGCACACTGTTTCATATGAAATGATCAAATTTAAAGAATTTTAGTAAGGAGTAACAACAGATATGACTTCAAACTCACACTATTGAAACTCACACATCATGCAAAATGCCTGTAAGCTTACATAAGGTATTTATATATAAATATAAATTCCACATAAGGATTAAAAAACACAGGGAAAATAAATGACTACAAGCCTTGTTAAAAAAAAAAAAAGAAAGAAGTAAAACTCGGTTACATGCCATGCCGTGTTTATAGGTGTATTTTAATACAGTACAGTACAATACAGTACACAGAACAATGTTTAGAAAAACTGATTAATTGAAATATCTAAAACTGTGATCACGAACTGCTTTTTTTCATATTGCTTTAGTGTAAGATGTATTATCATGGCTTTTATTGTAAGCAGAAGAATGTCACTCCACTGGTTAAATGATGTTTCTGTAGGATGTAATTATGAGATGATGCAATACAGCTTGTTGTACATATAGATTTGTTTAATTAATTGAGTAATGAATTAATTAGCTAAACCTAATTGTTTGGGATAATTGAAACATTTGCGGTGTACATGTTTATTACATGTATAATAATAATGATAATAATAATAATAATAATAATAATAATAAGGGGATAATAGCAGTAGGAAGCTCTTGTTTCATATTCGCTGGCAGATATAAGCGCAGGGAAAAGTGTGTGAGTGCGACATTTTTAATAAAATGAAATATCAGCTGAATGTCTGAAGAGTGAAGTCTGTAAACTGCTTGAAGATTTCAGGAGCAGAGCTGAACTGTCTATCCACAAATGACATAACCTTGGTAGGTTACATAACGTGAAGTAACTTAAGCCTGTAAATTACGAGGGTAATCATTTTGACATCACTTCTTGTGCGGTTCACACCTCCGAGCCGTGAGGGAAAGTCAGTTTTGGCATGTTAATAATTACTGGAATACGTGAACAAGCTCTGCAGCCATGAGTACATGATTGACCTTTTAGTACCGGGAGCTAAAACAAAACAAAAACCTGTTCGCTAAACGTTTGTATTCAATCATCAAAGCGAATACACGCCTGCAAGCATATTCATTAAATTTGGAGACACTAAAAACAGTACTAAATGTTCTCTTTTCAACTTGGGCCATATTCAGTGTTGAGTTAAGAGTGTGTAGTGACTTTCACGGACGACATCACAGCCGTGTGCCTGGTTACTACAGACAGCGCTTTCATTAAAACGTACAGTACACGCATGCATACGCAAACAGTCCTGTGCATTTATGAATATATATGTACTGTACACACACTTACTGTTGAGATACTCAGGGTTTGATGGCAGGAAGCAGTGAGTTAGTGGAAAAAAGTGGAAAAAAATAAACACTCTCTCTTCCTCTTGTTCCACTTTATTTATAGAGTGTTTATAACACATTAATAAGCATTGTATAAATCTTTTATAAACCAGTGCTGATGAAATTCTTGAAATTCTCACGTAAAACTTGTAAGATAACAGCTTTTACGTCACGACAGAATATAATTACAATATATATTTATAATCAACCCATAATATTAAGTGATACACATGTAATATAATATAATATATAAGTAATAAAACACTGTGCTGCTGCTTTAGTGAAATACTGAGTGATGGTTCCTCTCATGCCACAATGATTACAATTTTTATTTATTAAAGAGCAACATGTCCGTCTTTATTATCCATTTATAGTTATATTTAATGTTGTAGAATGTCCTCTGTCCTGAAAACGTAAAGTTTCATCTTTACCTCTGTTACGAAGTGCTGACACTGGAGACTCCTTCCATAATGCCTAAATAAATGTCTCATTAAATAAAACTTCACCATGTCAAAGATGACACACATTTTTAAAGATTTGTTCATGTGCAGCGTCCATCTTACATGTCCCTGTGATTTGCAGCTGCACTACTGTCAGAGCTGCTGTTTTAGAAAATTAATCAACACCTTCTGACCAATCAGAGTCCAGTATAAAACCTTTTGTCATCTCATGGGTTTTGGCTTGAGTCTAACCAAAAATCCTCCAGTGCTTCTTTATAAAAACATGTACGCAGTGATTATATTTTCATTCATTTCTAAGCCTTTTACAAGTCAGTGTTGTTGAGTTCTGCATTGTGATTGGTCAGTAGGTGTTGATTAATTTTCTATAACAGCAGCTCTGACAGTAGCTGCAGATCACAGGTTTATATTAATGTGCGCGTTCGAATACATTATCGCTTCTATAGTAACAGCTCATTCACAGGAGTGTGTGCGGCAGACGCTCCACACAAACAGATTAGAAAATGTGATAAAAATTGTTGATATGGTGAAGTTTTCGGTAAGGAAAATTTATTTAACATTTATGGAAGGAGTCTCCAGTGTCAGCACTTCGTAACAGGTGAAATTCTAACTTTAAGGCTGTACTCTATCAGAAATGCCACCAGGGGGTGATATAAGCAAACAGGAATAATCTGTGGTCTTTAGTGTTTCTCTGTTGTCACTACACAAAACAGGATTATAATCTGATTTCAAAACCTACAAATATATTTAATCATATTTAATTTTTGTGAATTATCAGTACAGCTTCCCATTCTATATAATTTATGTTCAGATTTATACATTTATAGAGCAGTGGATTCCAATGGCAGATGAATCCATTCACTGATAATTATCTTTTAGGAAGTCTTCACACAACAACCTGCAATCACTCCCATAAACAATGAGAATTATACAGCGATAAATTAACTTCATATACAGTTCTGTGCAAAAGTCTTAGGCATGTGCAAAGAAATGCTGTAGAGTAAAGACGCCTTCAGAAATAATGAAATTAAACATTTCTACATATAAAAAAAATCCTATGAAGAGCAGTAAACAGTAATAAATGAAACAAAGTCAATATTTGTTGTGACGATCCTTCACTTTAAATAAATAAAGCAGTATGTGAGGTGCAGTGTGTGCAGTTTTATAAGGAAATGAGCTGGAAGTGTTACTGAGCATCTTGCAGAAGCAGCCACAGTTCTTCTGGAGACTTTGACTGTCGACTCGCTTCTTATTTCTGCAGCGAAACCCAGCAGTCTTCATTATGTTTTTATCTGAAAAGTGTCTCTTATGGAATCTGCTGCTTTCTTTACTGACATACAAACATTTTTCTGTAACGTTTCATTTTGTTTCTGGAAAACTAATGTTTGGAATCTAAAATGTTTTTGTACTGAATCAATAATGTAGAAGTCAGAAAATAAACATCTATAACAAAGTTTGTACTAAAAAATAAACAGGGTGCCAAGACTTTTGCACAGTACTGTACATACCTAGACAATAATCGAATGTGTGACTACACGAGAACATTTCAATGAGCCGTTGAGTTGATCTTGAGTAAAAAGTCTACCTGAAGACAGGAAGTCAGCATTCGACTGCTGGGTTTTTGGGGGTATTTTCATTTACAATTACAGTATATACAGTTTCTAAAATCTCCCCTAAGCATTCAAGCAACAAATGATCAAACCACGTATAAATGCTTAACTGTATTATATAGCGACACTGATCACACCCAGACCGGTATGAGCACATGTTTATGAGGATTTACTTAACATGCAAAAGGAAAAAGAACAAAGGTGAAGCACGAACCGCATGCAATGTGATTTCAGTACATTAACCAAGAGATCACTGTACAAGGAAGTAAGAAACTAAACAATAATGACACATGCTAAAGGAAGAGCTTTTCATTAAAATTAGATTCAAGGTAATTTTTTTAAAAAAAGGAGGATAGTTTTGGTTGAATTTTTAGTTTAATTATCTGTTACGCTAAGTACACACCACTTTACTGCACTAGATTTTAAAAAGAAAGCTTTAAGGGAATAAACATGAAATATATCCTTTAATGTTATGAAAAAAGTATTCAATGCAATCTTTTTTTTTTTTTTGCTAATAGTAGTACATGTGTAATTACACCCTAACACTGGAGACTCCTTCCATAAATATTAAATAAATGTCTCCTTACACCTTACAGAAAACTTCACCATATCAATGAGTACACACATTTGTGATTTGCAGAACTACAGAACTACTGTCAGAGCTGCTCTTACAGAAAATGAATCAACACATTCTGACCAATCAGAATGCAGAATTAAACAGCGGTGTGGTATAAAGGCAATATAATATAGGAATGCTAAGATGTAGTTATAGTAGGTTGGATGGGGAACGTGTGAGGCAAGTGTTCAGAGAGAGGAGCTGTTCTTGCTTTTCAGCATTACTCCTTTCATCATGAATTCACAAACATGTTAATCATTCCTCTGTTTGATTGAGTTCAAGTTCAAGTTCACCATCACTGCTTGCTGAGCTCCACAGACATCTCCTATCTCAGCTTACTGACAAAAGAAACGCATGGAAATAGGCATGAGTTAACCACACATAACCACCTCAATAACCGCTCCTTCTCCTTCCAAAGCCAATGCTCAGCCATGCCTTTGCTGCCGCATGGGATAAATACAAGCAAGATTCGCAACTAGAGTCTCTTTAAAACCCAAAATTTGTGAAAGGATGGCGTGACATAGAGGCAGACAGCGAGACCTGAGCTGGACTCTGTGTGTGTGTGTGTGTGTGAGACTGTGATATAGAAAGTGCTGAAAAGTACTCGCAGACAAAAACAAAAGGAAATAAAGAGCACTTTTATATTGTGCCAAGTCTGCCTCTTGTTTCCTCGCAACCCACGCGATTGTCACACACATTAATCACATAAGGCTTCCACTCTTATTATTCAGCAGCACAAAAAATAGCACTTGATCCAGCGCATCCTGGTCCATATTCAGGAACTAGTGAGTCATACAGTGAAGATTTAATACTGAACTTGTGCACATCATTAACTCCAGACTTCAGTGCTATTCAGATGATCTACACATGCAGGGGTGGAGTCTGTCTAAAACAGAGACGTGTCTAGTTACGCATGATACTGACCTTGAACTTAAGCAACTAAGGGATTTCCACAGCCTTTGTGGTTGTCTGAAAGCTACCGCAGAGCTCTTTTTAATCATTATAATATGGTCATATAATCATATAACATATAATACGTGTTGGTCTTCGCAATCCGGAGCTATCAGTAAATACACTCAAAAATCTATGGCCTAAAATAATGCCAGATAAAAACACAAATATGGCACTATCAATTACTTACTTTCTTATTAACTTAATAATATCATTCCTTTAATATCTACACAAAACCTTTTTTTGTTTTTTTACACAGAGGGCATCAGAGGAGATGCATCTTTTTTTGAGACATTGCTTATCCCAAGTAGTGAATTTTCATGGATAAGGTTATGAATTATCCTAACGTGAGGTGTAAGCGTGTCAGAAGACGTTTGGTCGGATTACAAATCAAACACGTGGGCATGTTTTCGTTACAGCAGCGTGCATCAAATTAACAAAAACATTCATTATTTTATTCATTTTGACTTTAAATATGGAAATGAAGTCTGAAGACATAGTCTGCATCCCACAAACGTTATGATTTCATCACATTAATTAAGAATCTAGTGACTTCCTTAAGGTTTGCTCATAAGTCATCCTGCAGTTCTGCGTATTTCCCTGTTTTACCAGGTTTAATTCTCTTCACACGTAACATAATCATTCAGCTCTTATTTCAAACAGTCAATTACTTTTACATTTTTTGTGAGAGGAAACATTACTTTATCAGTAATTGTGAAAGAGATTTTCTTAATAAAGTATTGTACTGTATGAACTGACATTCACTCAGCTACACTGCTATTGTTTGTTGGCAAAAGTTTTCTGTCATGACTCTGCACTAAACCTTACATCACTTCCTATTAAATGTGCACATACAAAATTTCCCCTGGTTGATTGTCATTTTACACCTGAAATTCCTGTCCAACCAGGGACCACAATGACTGGAGACAGTATAAAAGTGTGCTTGATAAGGCATTACCTTATCTTGAGTTCAGAGCATTGCCATGAGTGCAAATATGCTGAAGTCGCGGTGCGTGGTCTTGGCACTGCTTTTACTTGTGAAAGGTAAGACACCTTTGTGATATCTCTAATAAGATTAATTTATCACTGCTGTTACAATGCCTGAGAGGAGAACTGATGCGACATATTCCTCAAGAAAATGTTTGCAATTTTATTAGTTTATTAACTTTAACAAAAAATAGAAAAGAATACTAAATAAAAATATAATGATAAAAATACAAATCATCATTTATCATCTGGCATCTAACAGACCATCTCCTTGAGCGATCGTAACACACGACTTCAGAGAAGTATTTATCGTATTTTATTTACAGCGAGAAGACAATTGTGTGTCAGTTTTCCACTGAACTATACAACTAATCAACTGAATACTAATAATACTACTACTACTACTAATAATAATAATAAAAAATAATAATAATAATAATTCATTATTGGCTAGAAAGATAATGAAACTGACAATTTTAAACACCACATTAAAAAAATTAAAAGAAATCAGCACAAAGCTCTCATAACATTAATAATTAAGTGCAATGCAGGTTGAAAATGATTATAGCATTATCATATTCCTAATTAAAGAAAAAGCTGCATTAAAAAAAAAAACATACGGTTTCCATCTCTGACGTCATTGTTTGGTATTTTGTTGGTGCACATATTTCTTAGTCTGATGTGCTACTTGTCTTTCTTGCTTGTTCCACTGAGAGTTCATTCCTCTACATTCAGGTGACAAACAACTAACCAGAGGAACGAAAGATTTCAAATCCAAATTCAAATTTTATTGGACTCAAATTTTATTGGACACACACACACACACACACACACACACACAGCAATACACAGTACAACGTGCAGCGAAATGCTTTTTACGGCTGTCCGTGACATAAAAATAGAATGTAGATAAACCAGAATTACTTGTATACAGGTAGAAAAGGAAAAGGAAAAGGAAAAATATAAAAATAATATGAGATTTTTTTAGACAAAGCGTTATTTCCATGAAAGACAAAAGCCATTTCAGGATAAGTGTCTTCTCGCCAAAAAAAAAAAAAAGTACTTTTTTCAGACAAAGTGGCATCTCACAAAAGAATAAAGATGTTTTTTTTAAGGCAAAAAAGTGGCATCTTATACCATTGAGTTTTTCCAGATCATCAAAGTGGCACCTCATCAAAAAATAATGGTTTGTTTTTTTTTGTTTTTTGCATTTTTTCTTCAGGAATCTCATAAAATAATCTCTTTTTTTCCTCAGATTAACAAAGTGGCATCTCATAAACAAATAAAGCTTTTCAAGTTAGCATCTAACAACAGAATAAAGTTTTTTGAGAAAAAATCAGGGCATCTCTGAAAGACTAAAATTCATCAGATTAATAAATTGGCATCTCAGAAAATAAAAAGTTTTTTTGGCCTTAAAAAAATACATTCCACAAGAACAAGAAGTTCAAAGTACATACATTCGAGTTGAGACAGAATGGATTCGTTGTACTCCAGTGAAGAGTGTGTCATGTGCCACTGGGAACTGGAACACCAAAATCCACTGATATGTCACATGAATGATGTAGTATTAAATTCTTACTGTTTTCTGTCTTTCATTGCAGGTTCTCTTGGCCAGCTAAATGGTAAGTGTTTCTCCTGGTCTTGGTCTTGGTCTTGGTAATCAAGAATGTATTATAATTAAAAATTGCACAGTGAGATTTCTCTCTTTTCTCAGTATGTGGTCGTGCACCTTTAAACACCCGTATCGTGGGTGGACAGAATGCCTCAGCAGGGGCGTGGCCATGGCAGGTCAGCTTACAAAGCTCTGCTTACGGAGGACATTTCTGTGGAGGTACCCTCATTAACAAGGACTGGGTTATGACCGCAGCGCACTGCTTCTCCAGGTTAATATCACACACATTTACATCACACTACACTAAGAGATCTAGCTGAACAAATGACTGAACATCTTTTGTCTTTGTCCAGCATTGGCACTTCTGGCCTGGTGGTGTATTTAGGGAAGCAGACTCTGGTGGGTGTCAATCCCAATCAAATCACCAGATCTGTCACCAAGATTGTCCGCCATCCCAAGTACAGCAGCATCACCAATGATAATGACATCGCCCTGCTGCTTCTGAGCTCCTCTGTGACCTTCACCAACTACATCAGACCCGTGTGCCTGGCTGGTCAAGGCAGCAGTTTTGCTTCCGGTACCCAGTGCTGGATCACAGGCTGGGGAAACATTGCCTCTGGAGGTAATTTGCATTCATGTTCACTTAGCTGCATTGTGTAGAATCAAAGGTGTTTCCCTGAGGTTGCCCTCTGACAATTCGTTAGGCCAATATCTTAGGGAAATACATAGATACATAATACAATATGTGGAAAGTATCGAAATGTTTGTCCACTGATGTGGCGCTTATCAAATACACTCACGAAAAAAATCAGAAATTCAACTGTTATTGAAATTCAATTGTCAGAAATTCGACAGTGTTACATTATCATTATGCATATAGACAAATACTCCCATACACTTGTGAAAATTCATTCACAGTTCAGAGATGGCTGCAGGTTACATCAATACTTACTCGTGGAAAATAATCCATAGTCAGAGTCAGGTAATGATGCAGGTTATGCAAATGACCTGAATGTAGTTCATCTCTCCAAGCTTGCTATATTTTTCCTGAGTAAAAATGTCTGAGTAAAAATGTCTGAGACAGATTTTTTTTTATGGGCTGAAAAAGGAAATAATTTTAAAAAATTAAAAATTTAAAATAAAAAGACTAACATGATGATATATGAATGAGAAGATGGTGAGCGGTGAAATTAATCAATCAGTTTGATTTAATTTAACAATATGGCTTCCACACACATTATTCAGACGTGCATAAAATAGCACTTGATCCAGCACATCCTGTTATTTTGCAATTCGTTATTATATCCTACTCTGACTGTCACTCATGAGCACAACTGGAAGCCATAAGATAGAGAATCAAGGTCATGAAATTGTAATGTGTATGTGTACGATGTTGGTGAGTTTATCAGACTTTTAAGTCACTATTTTGGGTTGCTGAATTAACAAAACAATGTCAATGTTTTTCTTAATTTAATGCCTTTTCTAGTAAAGAAAATGTTCCTGTGGTTTGATAAGGATAAGGGACGATATTATCAATTAATTAACAGTCATATTTACTATCAAAGATTATAAATCTTTACAGTATACAGGTGTAGAGGAGTAAAGACACACAGTACTGAGTTTAGAGGATGTTCAGCATATTGGGAATAAAAGTCCCTGGATGATCACAGGACAATCTTTATGATTACAGCAGTGGTTTTTAGCTACAAATCTACAGTATCCAGGTGAGATGATCTATTGAAGCAAGGCTGAGACTTGGGCATAAACTGTTGTTAGGAAACGCAATCTTTAGGTTATCCGTGTAGAAGCATCCACAACAGGGGAAAGTGAGTCACGAGTGCAGGAGCGCCGAGGATGAATTAGTATCAGGATGAATCAGAGAGCATGAGACACAGCAGGAGAAGGGCGTCAGTATCAGGCAGCAGGAGTACACTTACAGCTCAAGAGACAGAGAAGGAACAGACTATTAGATATGTTCTCACTCTACAGTTGTGTAAAAGGGTGTACATCGTGATCAGAGTGCAAACAGTGACAGTAAAACTAAAAGAAAGCGCCTGAAGGTAACACAAGCATGAAGGCATGCTGGGACGTAATGTAACACACAGCAAAGGTTAGTGACTTCTCTGTGTTTGCGTTTGTGTTTGTGTGTAGTGTGGCTGCCATCTCCTGGTGTGCTGCAGGATGCAAAGGTTCCCATCGTTAGCAAAACTCAGTGTGACAAACTACTGGGACCAGGAGTCATTACCAACAACATGATCTGTGCTGGATTACTACAAGGAGGCAAGGACACCTGCCAGGTACACCCACATTCCACCCAGAGCTACTCAGCAAATTTAGCCCACAGAAAGATCCAAAGTATTTGATGTTTTCAGTTCAAGTTTCTCTTTCTCTATTTCCTGAAAGGGAGACTCTGGAGGTCCGATGGTGACTAAGCAGGGTGCAGTCTGGGTCCAGGCTGGTATCACTAGCTGGGGGATAGGATGTGCTGAGAAAAATAAACCTGGTGTGTACACAATGGTGTCCCAGTACCAGTCCTGGATAACCAGCACCATCAAAACAAACCTACCTGGCTTTGTCAAGTTTCCCTCTGCAGGCTAGTCCAAGGTAAGACATAACACATACATAGACCTGTGTGTTACAGCCCTTTTTTAAGCATTAAAACATCAGGCTTGTTGTGACAGTAAGAAGTGAGAAGTGAGGGCTATTCCTCAAATAAATAAATAAATAAATACAAAGAAAAATACCTTTCTTCCCTTTCTCACTATCTGACAGAACACAGGAGAAAAAGGTTTGAGGGCTGGTATAGAGCTGAAAATTGCGTACAAAAGCGTGTGTAATGTTGTATTTTATAAAGATTTTTTAAAGACCATTCTAGAGATAAGAATAAACAGCTTATCGAAAAAAAGATTGAAATGTGCCACCTTTTTTGCCAGGAGTCTCCCTTTTATTTATTATTTTTTGAATCTGATAGCCTCATTCATGATCTGGCAATCACCACATTGAATCTGCTTCTCTTCTGGGAAATCGAAAATGTAGTAGAGAGAGAAACACAGAAAGTCAAAATGTGTCCAGGGTCATAAGAGTTTCTCAACTAGTCTTAGGTGTTTGGCACTACAGCATTATTCAGTGGGATATAATTACCTCTTAATGCTCTTAGAACAGAACAGAATCTTATAGCCCTTTTTAACAACAGAGATCGTCCATGTTGTAGCAGAAGCCAGACAAAGATGAAACCCTGGGAGGAACCAAGACTCCATCCAATCTCCTCTGGCCTGCAGTGTGAAAATTATTTTTACATCAAGTAGTCTAGGAATTCTAATTTATATATGGTTTATAAAGATTCGTTATCAATAGAATCAGTATAAATGTTACCGTTAACAGCAGGTAAAGTCATTGGTCAATTAGTGAAGATGAATCAGGAGCTCGTTGTCTGCCATGACGCTGTCTAGAATGGAAGAGCAGATCTAGCAACTTCCTATTGAGTCACTAAACATCATAAAATGCAAAACTGCCACCAGGAAGTAACTAAGTTCAACACCACACACTCCTCAAATCCATCTCAGAGACTTCCTTATTCATCTCACTATAATTATGTGTATTTGTGTCTCACCAGGTGCTAACTCAATCAATGGAAGACCGAAGATGTGCACACTTACCACACTTTTAACACACACTTGTATATTGATTTGTTTTTCTGTGATGTAAATGTATATGGATGTAAATAATGAGTTTTAAACTACATGTTTGGATAATGTGATAATCTTGTATCTACTAGATCTATACCTGATAATGGAATTTAATAGGTTTATACTGCCATAATGACTCATAATCACTGACATGAATAAAACTATACTACGATTACCGTGTCATGTGTGGTGTGTTTGTGGGAAAAATCAGATCGTTATCAATAGTTAACCTGAAAACACTGGGCATAAGGCAGGAATACACCCTGAATAGGAGGATAATAATAATAATAAGAAGAAGAAGAAGAAGAAGAAGAAGAAGAATGCATTTTATCTGTATAGCAACTTTCATACATAAAATGCAGCTGAAAGTGCTTCACATGTCAAAACATAAAAAGAAGAAAAAACAAGAAACAAATCAAGAATAATAAAAATCAACAAAGAAAGTAAAGTGTAAAAACTAAGATGAAGTAATAATAATAATAATGATAATAATAATAGAAATACTAAAATACAAAATTGTAAATAGTAACCAAAAGACAAAAATATATTAATCAAATGATAACTTAGAAAGATATGTCTTCAAATGCTTTTTAAAAATGTCAATATTCAGCGATTGTCTAATTTTAATAAAAGGTTCCAGATTTTTGGGGACTAAAAGCTGCTTCACCTGATCTCTTAAGGTTTATTTTATAATATCTCAGAAACTCAGTATTGGAAGACCTCAAACTACGAATTGCAGCATATTTTGATAAACAGTCAGTAAGATATGAAGGTGCAAAATCATTCAGTACTTTAAAAAACATCATCAAGGACACGTCACACCCAGGCCACCACCTGTCGGATCTCCTGCCCTCAGGGAGGCGCTACAGATCCTTAAGAGCAAGCACCACTCGCTTTCAGGACAGTTTTTCCCCAAATGCTATCAGGACTATAAACTCACAAATGCACTAAAAGTAAAATGTCAGTGTACAATACTCCCTCTGATCACTGTGTCCAACTCCAGTGTCTTATTTCATCCATCTCTACTTTTGTCTACACTTGCTGTTTAATATCATATGTAGAATGTCAATGTGTCGATGTGCAATACTATCACCTGATCACTTTATTTATCAGGACTCTAAACTCTCAATGCACTAAATGTTGAAGGTAAATGTGCAGTTACTGTCTCTGGTCACTTACTCAACTACAGTCACTTATTCCATTTCAATCTGTACTTCTGTGTGTCTTTACTAAACTGTTTACACCAGTGTAGAGGTTAATGTGCAATACTATCACTGCTCACTTATTCTGAATGCTCTGAATGTTCACTGTGCAATATTATGACTTAGTCACTTGCAGTATATACTTTATACTTTATACTGTATACCTGCTGTACATACATACATCCTTTTATACCATACAGTATACTCACTTTATAGTCTTATCTATTGTCTAATGTTATATCTTTGTTTTTATAACACCAGTCCGAAGCAGTGCACATAATTTCGTTGTATACAGAGATATACAATGACAAAAAAGGCTTTCATTCATTTAAAAACTATTAAAATATCCATAAACTCAATCCTGTACTTAACAGGTAACCAATGCAAATGAGCTAAAGCAGCTGTAATGTGATCTCTTCTCCTGGATCTCGTAAGCACTCAAGCTGCAGCATTTGGCACCAGTTGTTGTTCATCCAAACAATTCTTAGGCAAGCAGGTGTAAAGTGCATTACAGTAATAAAGGCGAGAAAAAGAAAAAAAAATTCTTAGCATCATCCAGTGAAACAAAGGGTTGAATTCGTGCTTTATTACTAAGATGATAAAAACAGGTCTCAGTAACATAATTTATGTGTAACTTAAAACTCTAAAATTACACCAAGGTTCTTAAGTTCCGTCTTTAACTGTAGAGCCAGAGCACGTAGTCCACAGTTCATTCCCGTGTTGAGACTTTATTCTTTGAAGAATCAAGCCGAGCAGTTCTCTGTAGAGAAAAACCTACCCATCTCTTCAGAAGGGCATTCTTCTATACATTTACATGAAAAAACTTCCACATCCTGTTCTTCACAAGACCCAACATCCCCATATATGCTTATGTTATTGTTTAAGGAAGCCCTAATCACTTAAATTTACAGCTTGTTCCTGCTCTCCCCACTTAGCAGGATACCGATGCCTATGTAAGGTCATATAGATCACTTTCAGACCTCCATGTCACCTTGAGCACTATATCGGTTCCATACATCTACAACACTGAGGATTAAATATTATCAGATATGAGAACACATTTTGGGGTTAATGTTTTATGGTTACAATATTTCTATACTAGACCCAGGTCACAGATTATAGCTTTTAGCTGACTCAGTGAAAGTTGACAAGGACAACAGTAACAGAGACCAGAGACAGGAACTGGAGCAGGATGGGAAACTGACAGTAGGGACCATGGACGCAGGCGTTGGTGATGCTGAGGGTGCAGCAGCACTCCTGGCTTTCGTGGTGACTGCTCATCTAGTGTTGCGTGCACGGTTCAGACGGTTCTTCGTCTGTGAGCAATCACTGAGGTTCTAATCTTTTAAGCATCTTTGAGAAACAGCCTATGAGACTCCGGGAAGAAATCGAATTCTGAAATCTGTGCAGTAGATCACTGAACGCCGTTATTCATCCATCTGTTTGTGTGAGTGCACAAGGACAAAATGTAAGCACAATTACAATGCTTCTAGAAGAAATTATATGGCACCTCATGCTCAAATAGTTGTTAAGAGCAGGAAATATAAAAACAAACACGGCATGATTCCTGGCAGTGCACATTAAAAAAACATAGCTACAGAAAGTCACATGATAGACAGCTCTTGTGTTAATTTGCATGAGAATGCCGCAATGGACTCAAAGGCAGCAAAGAAAAGAAATGGGCTGAAGGGCCTTTTTCAAATACTGAGAAACATAAGAAAAGAAATTACTTGCTAAACTAGTTTTGTCTCAAATGGCATATTATGTTTATTGAAGTATGAGGAGTGTGTTCACACTTCTGTGCACATGATGTACTAAAATCTTCAAAAAACTGTGTGGAATGATTGTTTTGGTACTCAGTGGTGGAGATTTAAGATCGATGCACCCAGCGAGGGGTATTTTGGTATTAAATTATTAAATTAACTCAACTCTGAATACAGCCTCATGGATAATAATTATTATTATTATAATAATAATAAGTCAGGGTCCAGGAGATCATGTTTTCCCAGGACCTTGAAGGTCTCCACAGCCCTCACAGATTTGAGAAGTATGGTAAGTAGTGTGGAAGACCTCTTCAGAGTCATATTCAGCTCCAGGCTGTTATGGTTGCACTCAAGGACTTCCCTTCTGTATACACACGCATTGCCATCCTTAACAGAACCATTACTGAGAACTCAATACCACGACTGAGGTGAGACCCTTGAGCAAGGCACTGAACCCCCAACTGCTCCCCGGGCTGCCCACTGCTCCAGGTGTGTGCTCACGGTGTGTGTGTGTGTGTGTGTGTGTTCACTACTGTGTGTGTGCACTTGGATGGGTTAAATGCAGAGCATAAATTCCGAGTATGGGTCACTGTACTTGGCCAAACAGAGAGGTACAATAACTCTGCCTTCTATCAGTAAAAAAAACTCATGGTCCACTAACAGTGGATCAGACAAGAGAAAAAAAACAAATACATTTTCTGTGATGCTGTGAGTCTTCAGAGGTAGCACACGGGCAGTTTATACCTCAGTGATGTCTCAAGGATCTTGTCTGGTAATTGGGACTTTGGTACAACATTGTTTTTAAATGATGATCCACAACTTCCAGGCATCATTCAGTACATGTGCTTTAATCTTGTCTGTGCTGTAATACAGTGCCACCTCCCGGTGAAGATTTATGATAATCTGTAATAATCAGATTCAGCTCACGTTCCCTTCATGCAACATTTATCTTGTGATTAATCAGCACATTTTACTATTTGTTGGGAATGATTCAGCCAGCATAGTGAAGGCTGAATGCCTGTGGATATACAAAAATACTGGCTGACAAGATGACTCGCGGTCTCCAGAAGAATATTCCAGGCTGATAATGATCCAAAGCACACTGCCAAATTCACACAAGAGTTTCTAAAGAAGAAAAAAATGAAAACTTTGGGGTATTTTAAAGAGAAACGTAGAGCAACACAACCCCTCCAGCAAAGAGCAGCTGAAAATTAGTGGCTCTGAAGAATATCAGAACATCTCTCCAGAAATTTGTGCAACACTGGAATCCTCGATACCGAGGACGATTGAGTCTGTCGTCAAAAATAAAGGTGGACATATGGAGTATTGAAAAAATAAAAGATTTGAATCTCAGTAATGAAAGGTGTACTGACTTTTTTGCATTGTGTTCCTCCTGTGGGGCCTGAATTTTTAATATAGTAAATCTAAACTATTAGTTTTTAATTTTACATAAGAGCAAATAGCCTACTGTTCAAATTAGAAGTAATGCAATCACTGTAAGGTGATACAATTTTGAATCATTTGACATTAAATGATATTGCACAGGGGTGTACAGTTCTGTGTGAAAGTCTTAGACACATGTAAAGAAATGCTGTAGAGCAAAGACTCCTTCAAAACTAATGAAATTAGATGTTTGTATATTAAAAAATACTATAAAGAGCAGCAAACAGTAATAAATAAAAACAAATTCAATATTTTTTGTTATGACCCTTTGCTTTATAAAGAAAAAATAGTATCCTCAGGTGCAGTGTGTCAAGACTAATAAATAAGAATAATACATAATAAAAATGATTTAGTTACTATGTTAGAAAGATGGCATGAAAACTGAGTCATGTCAACAAAATTGCTTTTGCCAACTTTATTCATAAGAACCACACAGCAACAGTTATAGTCATTAAAAAATCTTTATTCACAAATATTGATTTATTGATTTAAAAATATCATAATCAAACATCTTAGATCATTGGGAAAGCAATACTGCCCATGTGGGTCACAGTCACAACATAAACCTTATGCATAGGTAAACAGAAAGGGTTCAAAACCAGCAGTATTGCTTCGAGTCTTCCTCTTCGTCTGTGGTAGTACCTGCCAAAACACAAAAACACACTGTAACAGACACACAGAGAGAGCTAAGACCTCACACTTGGTGAGGGTCAGATGTTAGACCAAATACTGGTCCTGCAATCTATACGACTATATTGAAATCATTAATGATAGAAACATTAAACAGGACAACAGGAAGTAGCAGGAGGACTGCAGCTAGTTTTAATAGTCCACTTTTTTCCCATACCATAATATTTCAGAGCAAGTCACAGAGTTTGGATGAGATGGATTTCTAATGGTACAGCTATGAACGCATGTTGATGTCTGTGTGTGAACGTCTCACCTTGTCCTAAGGTGTAGGGGTATAGGTAACAAAACCAGGCAGATTTTGTTTGATGGTGCTGGAAATCCAGGACTGGTACTGGGACACCAGAGTGTACACTCCAGGTAATCCAGGCAGAGCACAGCCCTTACCCCAACTAGTGATACCAGCCTGAATCCAGACTGCACCCTGCTTAGTCACCATGGGACCTCCAGAATCCCCCTTCAGAAAGAGAGGGAGAGAGTGGGAAACTCTTACTACTATCTGACCATAAACCTGGGAACTTGAAGAAGCTCTGAACATCAGTGACCAATCTCAATCTACTTATGGAGCTGAGGTTAGTTGGCATGCAGCAAATGGAAAAACCAGCTCTTACTTGGGTGCGAATAGTGTCCTATGTAGTAAAACACAGATGTTGGTGTATATTGCATGTAAGACGCTGTGTGTACCTGGCAGGTGTCCGTGCCTCCTTCTAGTACTCCAGCACAGATCATGTTTTCAGTAACGAGCCCAGGTCCCAGCATACTATCACACTGAATTCTGTCAACAACAGGCACTTCTGCTTCTTGCAGCACACCAGGAGATAGCAACCACACTACACACACACACACACACACACGCAGGTCACAGCATGTACAGCAGAAGACAGTTGTCATGAATGCACTGATCTATGCATTTGTATGTTCATGTGTATGTGTTATACCTCCAGAGGCAATGTTTCCCCAGCCTGTGATCCAGCAGCTGGTGCCATAAGGAAAATTACTCTCTTGTCCGGCCAGGCACACTGGTCTGATGTAGTCTGTGAAGGTCACAGCACTGTTCAGACGCAGCAGAGTGATGTCATTGTCATTGGTGAAGCCATTGTACTTGGGGTGACGAATGATCTTTGAAACACCTCTGGAGACCTCATACGGATTGGAGCCAATTAAAGTCTGTTTCCCCAAATACACAACCAGGCCGAAAGTGCGAGTGCTGTAGAGAAAAAAACAAAATGTTCAGTCCTTTGTTCAGTCACCCTTCAGCATGGTGTCAGTAGAGTGTTATATGCAGAACTGTGATGGTGAAGTTAACCTGGAGAAACAGTGTGCTGCGGTCATAACCCAGTCTTTGTTGATGAGGCTTCCTCCACAGAAATGGCTGCCATATTTTTGCAGACTAACCTGCCATGGCCACGACCCTTCTGGGGCATTCTGTCCCCCCACAATACGGTCATTTAAAGGTGCAAGACCACATACTGAGAAAGGAGAAACATTTGTAAAATCTGACATTGATTAACTGCACTTTTCCCATTTTTAAATGTAACTTTTCATTGCACCCTATTCCACTTTTTTATCTTCTATTTATATTTTATATTTTAGTAACTCGAGAGCAAGCCAGAACAGGATAAATAGCTACCACAGCTACTTTAAACAACAGAATATGAGAAGTACTTACTATCCAGCTGTGAAAGGGAACCTGCAATGTGAGTGAATAATTAAGAATTAAAGCAATATCAGAGTTAAAAGGGATAAACAATACGTCAGTTTAAACAACATACGAAATGTCCCTTGCTGGAAACATAAAGTTAATAATAATAATAATAATAATAATAATAATAATAATTCCATTTATATAATGCCTTTCTAACACTCAAGGTTGCTGCACACACATCTACATATTAACCAAAAAAAAGAATCCTATTAGGAAGAAGGAAGAAAAAAGTGTCGGGAAAGAAGACATGAATTAAGCAAACTGTTAAAATGAGAAAAGGAAGTGCAGTCATGTAGGTCCTGAAGGAGGGCATTAGATAGTGTGGCAGCTATGGCATTCTGCCCCCCCACTGATGTCAGTCTGGTCTTGGGCACGACTTGCAAACCAGTAATGGTGGACCTGAGAGTCCTGAGAGGGGTTTAGAGCTGTAGCAGCTCAGACAGGGCGATGAGTAGGATTTCAATCTTGCCAGGATTTCATTTAAGGACGTTGGGGTCCATCCATGATTTTATATCATGAATATATTCCGTTAAAAAGGGGCGGGAGAAAGAGCTGTGGTGGACCGTGTGTCATCTGTGTAACTGAGGAAGCTAAGACCATGTCCGTGAATGACCTGGCCAAGGGGAAGAATATATATAGTAAAAAAGAAGGGGACCAAAGACTAATCCTTGAGGGATGCCATTTGTGAAGTGGGCAGTAGAGTTTTGTTACCAATATGGTAAGATGGGAACCAAGCATGCGCCAGACGAGAAATACCAATCAGTAAGAAGCAGGAGAGCAGAATGTCATGGTTAAATGCATCAAAATCTGCACTGAGATCTAACAGAATAAGAATACTAACAGCACCAGCATTAGCAGACAGGAGAAGATCATTGGTGACTCTCAGAAGAGCAGTCACAGTACTATGAAAAGGACAGAAACCTGACTGAAAAGGCTTAAAGAGATTGATGGTAGTGAGATATTTTTTTAGTTGGGAGGCAAACACTCTTCTGAGCAATTTGGACAGAAATGGAAGATTGGATATTGGTCTATAACTCAAATGATCAAATTAAAATGAAAACTGGTTGAGCGAACGCTGTGGGCAGCTGTGCTGCTGTCCCTCGCTGGCATTTATTTGTTTATTCAGCATATTTATGCTTTTTACTCTTCTAAAGTTACAGCTTTACCTTTGACTGTTACAAAGCACTAACGCTGGAGACTCTTTCATACATGTTAAATAAACGTCTCCTTACAGAAAACATCATCATATCAACAATTTCACACACTAAAAAAAAAAATCCATTTATGTGGAACATCTGCCATACAAGTGAATAGAAACTTAATGTATTCGAACAAGTGCATTACTATATAAACATGTTAATTGTTAGAGAAATGTAGAAAATTCAACATCGTCTGACTCATCAGATTTGACAATTCAACAGTTTTGTATTGTAAGAGTTTTTAATCAAACATCTGATTTAATTTCATAAAATCTAATAGTGGATAAATATATAGAGTTACCTTGTTCTAATCCTCTCTCAGTTACTGTAACGCTATAAATCAATAGTGTTTTTACAGGAGTCTTACCTTTTACAAAAAAGAGCAGGGTCACGACTACACACCCCGACTTCAGCATATCTGCACTCAGTGCTGTGTCTCCGTCTGTGTATTCACACTTCCTCTCTGGAGCTCTTATATTCTCTTCAGCTCCTTCAGTTCTTCATCAATCATTCCAATCCACCCATTCATTAAATCTCACTTTCAGCTCTTCCTTTCTTTCACAGTGACATCTGTCTCAGTTGGCTAATCCACTAATTAGACTAATTATATATATTATTATTATTATTATTATTATTATAATTATATATATATATATATATATATATTGTCAGTATCAGTTGCTTATTTGGCATTATTTACTGCACAAGGCTTTCTGGTATTTCAGAAATGAGAACAATGAGAAAATTGCATGCAATCTAATGTATTAGTGAAGCGAAGTGAAGCCAAGTATGGTGACCCATACTCGGAATCTGTGCTCTGCATTTAACCCATCCAAGTGCACACACACACGTACACGTACACATACACGTACACACACACACACGGAGCAGTGGGCAGCCTTTTTTGCTGTGCGCCCGTGGAGCAGTTGGGGGTTCGGTGCCTTGCTTAAGAATCTCACTTCAGTCGTGGTATTGAGGGTGGGAGAGAGCGCTGGTCGTGTTCTGTAATGCGTGATTATTCTCATCTGTGTCTTATTACCGCCAATCTACTTATGTGTGATTTTTGTGCTTTCAGAAAACACCATGAGCCAGAAAAAGAGAGAGAGAGAGAGAGAGAAAGAGACATGAAGCCGCCAGAGACTGCACATACGCAAAAAAAAACCACGAAAGGTGACCGTGAAAATGAATCGTAACGTAAAAGCAGAGAAGCTGTGAACTAGTATTGGATTGATTGCTTTCTTTTTTTTAAATTTAGTTTGAGAGCACATACTGAAAAGTGCTTGGTGAAAACAAGCAAAAAAGGGAAAATAAAAGACAACTTAGAAAGCTCTGCCAAAGTATGCCCGTCTCCTGAGTCCTCCTTCTGACACACCCACACAGCCTACAGTGGTGCTGAAATCCGGGAGGAGGTACCATCATGTAAACTTCTCTGCTCATTTAACTCGCTCAGTCCCTTGCCTGCCTCCACCAGACGCACCATCATGCGGTCCTCAACATCCACCACAAACAACAGCAGCAGTTTGAAGCCGTTGCAACCCATGGCTCCTCCCCCTCCATCTATGGACGCTCATGAAGATGTCCTCCATGGACGATCCAGAGGCCTTTGTGGAGCTCTTCAAGCACACGGGTGCTGTGTGGGGGTGGCTGCAGGACGAGTGGGCCCTGTGCCTCCTCCGCTTGCTGTCAGGGGAAACCCATATCATCGCCCTGCAGCTGCTGCCTCGTGTGCAGCTGGAGTACCAGAGTGTCAATTGGTGCCCATATTAGCCCATATTACCATTGAATGAACTTTCAGGGCCAAACACCAAAGTGTTGATGTGGCAGTTAGTCCCCACCTCACCCATCCACTTTGGGGACAATGGGGTCGTCATTGTAAATGAGAACTGGTTCTCAGTTGACTTACCTGGTTAAATAAAGGTTATTATTATTATTATAAACTGGCCAGGGTTTAGGAAGATTATAAAATGATAATGGTGGATGGGTCCTGCCACAGCATAGTGAGGTGTGGGATATGTGTAGCTCTGGCCAAGGAGGCGGTGCCGGGGCCATCGACTTCTGTTACCCCCGACCCGACTCCGTGGAGAATCCCTACGGAGACTTCCCTTTGGAACAGACACATGACTAGTCCCTTCACTATTCCTCTGACCAAGTGAGACCAATCAATGGTCAAATAATGCAGAAATTGCACCCACCTACCCATATTTTTCAGTCATTAAGGATAAGTTGTATTGTTGTGACGCAGGACATTCACACAAATGAAAAAAGCAATCAGCAACTTAAAACTAGTTCGCTGCTTTGCTTCAGTATGTTCAAGTTCCAATTCAGGTTCGTGTTTTGTGGAAATTTTTTGCGTGTATGCATACATAAGCTTCGACTCTCTCTGGCTCATAGAATTTTCTGAAAGCACAAAAAGCACACATTAGATTGACGGTAATAAGACACAGGTGAGAGTCATCACTCATTACCTGCTGGTTCACCCCACCCCTGCTTCCACAATAAGCCAGAAACCACAGCGTGTCATGTTACAGCGAAAACGCAAGGCAGAACCTCCTCTGCGCTTAAGACTTTCCATTGTTGGGAATCTTAAAATCAGAACTTTACCACTGACACTGGAGACTCCTTCCATAAATGTTAAATAAACTTGCTGTTGTAGAAGATTAATAAACATCTTCTGACCAATGAGATTTGAGAATTTAACAGTGCTGTGCTATTTATATTACAATTTAAAACTGAGTTAATATTACTATCTATCGAATAGATTTTTTTTAGATAAAAAAAGGGAATAATAGTTATAATCCTCTCTCAGTTACTGTAACGCTATAAATCAATAGTGTTTTTACAGGAGTCTTACCTTTTACAAAAAAGAGCAGGGTCGTGACCACACACCCCGACTTCAGCATATCTGCACTCAGTGCTGTGTCTCCGTCTGTGTATTCACACTTCCTCTCTGGAGCTCTTATATTCTCTTCAGCTCCTTCAGTCCTTCATCAATCATTCCAATCCACCCATTCATTAAATCTCACTTTCAGCTCTTTCTTTCTTTCACAGTGACAGTATAATGCACTAATTATACTGATTATATTTTATATACTCTGAAAATAAAATCGTCATCAATTGCTCTTTGGCGTTACCTACTGCACAACGCCTTCTGGTATTTCAGAAATGAAAACAATGAGAAATTTGCTTACAATGTTTCCTGAATGTGTTTTTAGCGTCCAAATACTTTCGAATAATTATCTATTGAGAGTTCAGCAATAGCACTTAGTGCTGAATTGTGACATTAATTTTCACCCACTTCACTACATTAAAACTCGTGTTAACAAGTAAACACTTTTTGAATATAGGCAGATTTTATGTCAGTTGGGAATTATAATAAAATAATCAAGATATTTTTTGCCATTATATGTTTAACACTGTCCTAATGAAAGTGGCATATAATTTCAATTTTGTTTCAAGAAATAAATTATCTAAAAAAAAAAACACCATTATCTGCTAACGGAATGTTCAGGACTATTAATCTTGTAATTATTTTATAATCATAATCATCTCACAATGATAAATATAAAATAAATATGTTTTTTACAAAATGTTCTCACTTGTGGGGTTTAATGTTTGATGGTCATCTAAAACTGAAATGTTCACAATATTTTTTAATATTGTAATATTATAATTTTGGTTTTAATTAGTCACAACATAAGTTTAAAATGCAAGAACTTTACTTCTGGTTGAGATATGTGCAAAAATGAATGTTTTTAGTGCTATATAAAGTAGAAAATGTTACAATTTGACCATGTTTTAACCAGAGTTTTCACAGGCTACCTCACATAATATATAGTATATTAATTAAATGTATTACGTCGGATTAAATGTAATACATCTTTGGGCATGTTGTTTTGGTTGTAAGTTTTAAGACGAAGAGCTGAAAACATACAGCGAGCTTTGTGTGGTGTCTATAAATTGGAGTTTAAATTGGGAATTTAATTCCCCATCCTGGTGAAGCTGGTTTGGATTGCCCTTCCCTGCTATTGATGAACAACGCAACTCTGCTTTTATATACAAGGAATTTTTCTAATGAAAGAAATAAACACGTTCATTAACCTTCATTAACTGGGTGGCCGTCGTTGCTGAATCCTCTCAACTCCTCGCATTGAGCAAATGACAAAATGGAGGATATTTTTAAAGCATTTTAGCATTTTACAGGGCTAACAGAAACCATCTATGGACTGTACATAAAATTTACATAGTTTTCTGCATATCATACGTGACACTGCTGCTTATATAACCACAGAGTGCTGAGCTCATGCTATGACAGGGAGCTTGATAAATGTAGTGAGACATACCTGACAAAAGAACTGAACACAGCGTTCATTAACTGGGCAGTTCTTTAAGTTTCCTATGTACACGAAAAAAAGCAGAAATAGGATAGCTGGCAAATCACACTATTCATAGCAAAAATATCATACTTATACTGGATTTTATACTGGACTCAATCCTCAATTCTTCATGGCACAGATTCCACAAGGTGTTAGGAATATTCCTTTGAGATTCTCATCCATGTTGACATGATTGCATTACATAATTTTTGGAGATTCATCAGCTGAACATTTGTGCTGTAAATAACCCATTCTACCACATCCAAAAGGTGGATCTGGTGACTGCTAAGGCCACTGAAGTGCATAGAGCTCATGTTTAGGAAGACTGTTTGAGATTGAATGATGAGTCAGCATACAGGGAGGAGGCGGTGAACCAGCTCGCAGAATGGTCTAGAGACAATAATCTATCTCTTAATGTTGATAAGAATAAAGAGATGGTTGAACTTCAGGAGGACCATGGACCACTCACCACTGCACATCAACAGAACGACTATGGAGAGAGTCAAAAACTCCAAGTTTCTTGGTGAGCACATGACAGAAGACCTCTCCTGGACTCCTGCAGAGTCTGAACAGAGCCAAACTCCCCTCTCCCATTCTTGCCACCTTCTTCAGAGGGACAACAGAGAGCATTCTGACCAGCCATCTCACCGTGTGGTACGGGAACTGCACAGCCTCTGACCGCAAGACCCTACAGTGAATTGTAAGAACATCTGAAAAGATCATCGGGGTCTCTCTTCCCACCATCAATGTCTCTTATAACAACCATTGCATCCAGTGTCCTGCGTATTTATTGTTCTGTTCTGTGTATTATTTGTTGTGCACTCGTCTCACACTGTTGTGTATTTGCACTTTATGTAGTCTTGTGGACTGTTATGTGTTGGTCCTGGAGAAACAACATTTTATTCCAATGTATACAAGCCATACAGAGGAATGACAATAAAATCAAACTTGATTGACTCGACTTTACAGCCTACTGCATATATTTCATGGATCCCACATTACATTTTATACTGTACTAATTATCATTTTATTTTGAAACCAGACAAGTTTACAAAAATATTATAAGCACAATTATTCACATGGTCTCATACAGCCACTGGGAATGTACTCTCAGTGCCGGACCCAAGTCCGGATAAAAATGGGTTGCGTCAGGAAGGGCATTCGACATAAAGCCTGTGCCAAATCAAACATGCGGACCAATGATCCACTGCGGTAACCCCTAACAGGAGCAGCCAAAAGAAGAAGTCGTCTCATGGCAATCTTGCAATTGCAAATGCAAATGTTTACCCGGCTGAGTTACTAGGGTTAGACGCTTAGCTCAGCTTAATGAATTTTTGAAATTCAGTTTTGAAGCTTAGCTCGGCTTAATGAACTCTAATGATGAATACTCAGGAACAACTGTTCAGCCATAGTGCAATCAAAACATTGCAATGCAAATTCTAGCTTGAACAAGTTGTACCTGAATTTCATTTGCATGTCTCACTCAGCCTGGATTGACCTGCCATGCTATATCATGCCAAGCTATTTCAAATAAGCACGGGTTTAATTAGCTGGCTTTGTGAAACACCCCACAGGACTGTGAAACAAAGGTAAACAGGGTTCGCAATCACAGAAATTAATAGATTACTTCGAAGAGCACATGGACCAATGTAAGGTATGTACAGTATTTGTACAAAAGTTAACAAGAGAGAACAATTATTAAGGGTGTGAATAGTTAATAACAGGAGCTAAGAAAAAAAAACAAAAACAGTAAGGAACCAGAACATGACTGTGACTTCTATGTTGTGATTATAGAAGATTATTATCATTACAGTCATCTTTATTATGATCACTGACACAGTTATTCTGCCACTAGAAGGACAAATGTCAGCAGGTGCACCTTGGGGAGGTATTATTCTAAGCTCTAAAGCTGTGCTCAAGTATTTAACACAGTCTTATTAAAAACATCATTGAGATTTACTCAAAATTGGTCACTGCGGTGGAGCTGAAATCCATTAGTTATGATGACAATGGTTTGGCCTGGGCACTTATTATAATATGATACTAATGACCAAGTCTTCTCTTTCTCTCTTTGTCCTTGTTCGTTTGTTTGGGGTGAAGAATTTATAAAGTACCTAAAGTACACCTAACCATGTATTTATCATAATTAACCATAACTACTTACATAATTACACAGAATGGTACGAAAAACAACAACAAGAAAATTCCAGTGAGCAGCAGTTATGCAGGTGGAAATGCCTTTTGACGCCTTTTTGACGCCTGCTGTCACATGATTGGCTGATTGCACGAAGGTACAGGAGTTCTGTTGTAAATGCTTTTATAACATTACAAAGCAACTTACAGACATATCTTCTAAAATATCATTAAATAAGTCATAAAATGCTAAATTACTGTGCTTTGAAGCATGCACATAGCTGGAACTATTTTTTTCACCGCAGCTGCATTTATGCAATTATCATCAAGTTAACTAATCTTTGATTTTGAATTGTAGTTCCAAATACAAAGGCTCAAATTTTGTCATCAAAACGACAAGATTATGTCTTTGTTTCTTGGCCTGAAATCAAATTCACCTTGTGAAATATTCAATAATTACATGCAATGTTCAAGTCATCAACTGTGAAGAAATTCTATTGTTTATTCAGGTACTTTGTTCTAGATGAATTGGGGAAAATGGTGCAGATGTAATAAAGAGTCATAAAGAGTCCCACAGTGAATTGAACAGATCCATCGCGCTGGTGCCCAAGGCCAATGCAGTGGTCTGTTTGTATGTGGACTTCTGCAACGTAAAGGCAGTTTTGAAATTTGATGCCTATCCCATACTTCATATTGATATGATTATGTTAATTCGACCATGGATTTTAACAAGGGCTATTGGCAATTTGTCCACCGGCAATGCTTCACACTGCCACAAAGACGCTTCAGCTGTTTTCCATGGACTACACCAACACACATTGTACACACACACACGCGCACTACAATGTAAACCCATATGAGGATGGGTTCTCTGTTGAGTCTGGTTCCTCTCAAGGTTTCTTCCTATCACCATCTCAGGGAGTTTTTCCTTGCCACCGTCGCCCTGCTTGCTCATCAGAGACGTCACACACACACACTTCACTTTACTTTTGTTTGTGTAAAGCTGCTTTGAGACAATGACCTTTGTAAAAAAGCGCTATACAAATAAAAATGAATTGAATTGAATATTGGCAAAGTCTCTTGTCACCAAAGACCAAGACAAAAATGGCTTTCCCAACCCCATTTGGTTTACACCAGATTGTTACACTTCTGTTCGGGCTTTTCGGCTTATTTATGAAAACACCGATACAGACAAGGAACCAGCAAACGATTTGAAAACAGGAAACTTTACAACACACTGCACATGTATTATTTTCTAGGTCAAGTCATTCTCTATCTTGTCTGGCAGATCGAGTTCTTGGTGTTTACATGTAGCACATTTCAGCTCAGTATGTTGAGTATATACTTTCTCAACTCTCTGAAAGCCTTCCCATATCATCTTCCTCCAGCCTGTGCGATCCTTTGCTATTTCTTCCCAGTGGGTACCTACCAATCATCAGTTCACCATAAAAACCTATTTTGGCATAATAGTAACCTTCATCTGTACAACATGTCCTCCTTATCACATCTGGTTCCCGATGATTTGCATTTCAATACTTGGACACTATGAAGCACCTTTGAAGCACCTATGGAGCACCATGGTGTCAGAATTCATGGGGTTGGTCACACTGTTGGATGCTTTGAAGCAGTCAGGGGCCCTGCATAACTGCAGGGAAGTGTTGGAAATGTGGGTGACTACAGGAGCTAGTTGATCTTTACAGTGTCATAAGGTGCCAGGTGAGACCGCGTCTGGTCCAGCTGCTTTCCTGACATTCTGTTTGCTGAAGTTCTTGTAAACGTCCTCCTGTTTCACTGACAGTGATGACGATGATGGTTGAGTGGATGGAGGATGACAGGCTGTGACTTTTGTCTTTGGTGTTAAGTTGGAGGGGAGAGGAGTCTGAGGGCTTGGGGGAAGGAACTGTTGCTCGGTCTGGTTGTGAGGCCCGAATGCTTCGGTACCGTTTGCCAGACCCCAGGAGGGTGAAGAGTTTGTGTGAGGGGTGTGTGGTCATCCTGGTGGCTTTGCGGATGCAGCGTGCGTTGTAAATGTCTCTGATGGAGGAAACAGAGACCCCGATGGAGCATGTGTTGATGGGGAGACATTGTGGATGTGCAGGTAGGATAGGTGTGTAGAGGTCATCGATGGTCAAAATGGCAGTAAAACTGGTTCAGCTGGTTGGCCACAATGGGGGAAGCAGGTGCTTGGGGGCTCCTCTGTTTGAATGTTTAAACCTCACGAGAGCGCCGCACCCATGGCGTTACACATTCGGGAAAAACTGCATGGAAATCTTTTATTTCTGAAATACCACAAGGTGTTGTGCAGTAGGTAATGCCAAAAAGCAACTGATGACAAGAAAACCAGGTTATTTTCAGAGTATATAATATATAATTAGTACAATTAGTGGATTAGCCAAGACTGATGTCAATGCGAAAGAAAAGAACAGCTGATTTAATGATATATTAGAATGACTAGATTGGATGATTGGGTAGATTGGAATGTTTAATGAAAGACTGAAAGACTGAGCTCCAGAGAGGAAGTGTGAATACACAGACGGAGACACAGCACTGAGTGCAGATATGCTGAAGTCGGCGTGTGTGGTCGCGACCTTGCTCTTTTTCGTAAAAGGTAAGACTCCTGTAATAACACTATTGATTTATAGCCATTACGGGAACTGATTAGAGTAAAAGAACTCTTTAGGAGGAATAAAAGTTTTTATATAACAGTTTATCTACTATTAGATTTTGTCATATTCATGGCAAGCTGCGCTTATTATCTTCGAGACTGGTGAAGGAACGACTGTTTTTAACACAAGTGATAACAGGAACTGTCTTGTCTTTATAAACATTAAAAGTGCCTGTACCTGTAGCTTCATCACACCATCCCATCACTGTATTTTACTGTAACAGTAACACACAGAGAGTTTTATTCCTTATTCCTTATTTAAGAACCTAGTAAATAAAATTTATGCAACATTGTATTTTCCAATAAATACCTACAACACCATAACATGAATGTATTTATCATTATACTACCATTTTCTGAATGTATAATATTCTGCATCTTACCTATTTGTATGTTGTTTTAACTGGCATATTGTTTATCTCTTTTTAACTCTGATATCACTTTGACTCTTAAATATTCACTCACATTGTAGGTTCCCTTTCACAGCCAGATGGTAAGTGCTTCTCATATTCTATTGCTTAAAGTGGCTAGCTAAGTTAAATTTTAAACTGGGAAAAGGTACACGGGTAATCAATGTCAGATTTTACAAATGTTTCTCCTTTCTCAGTATGTGGTCTTGCACCTTTAAATGACCGTATTGTGGGGGGACAGAATGCCCCAGAAGGGTCGTGGCCATGGCAGGTTAGTCTGCAAAAATATGGCAGCCATTTCTGTGGAGGAAGCCTCATCAACAAAGACTGGGTTATGACCGCAGCACACTGTTTCTCCAGGTTAACTTCACCATCACAGTTCTGCATATAACACTCTACTGACACCATGCTGAAGGGTGACTGAACAAAGGACTCAACATTTTGTTTTTTTCTCTACAGCACTCGCACTTTCGGCCTGGTTGTGTATTTGGGGAAACAGACTTTAGTTGGCTCCAATCCGTATGAGGTCTCCAGAGGTGTTTCAAAGATCATTCGTCACCCCAAGTACAATGGCTTCACCAATGACAATGACATCACTCTGCTGCGTCTGAACAGTGCTGTGACCTTCACAGACTACATCAGACCAGTGTGCCTGGCCGGACAAGAGAGTAATTTTCCTGATGGCACCAGCTGCTGGATCACAGGCTGGGGAAACATTGCCTCTGGAGGTAAAACACATACACATGAACATACAAATGCATAGATCAGTGCATTCATGACAACTGTCTTCTGCTGTACATGCTGTGACCTGCGTGTGTGTGTGTGTGTGTGTGTGTGTAGTGTGGTTGCCCTCTCCTGGTGTGCTGCAAGAAGCAGAAGTGCCTGTTGTTGACAGAATTCAGTGTGATAGTATGCTGGGACCTGGGCTCGTTACTGAAAACATGATCTGTGCTGGAGTACTAGAAGGAGGCACGGACACCTGCCAGGTACACACAGCGTCTTACATGCAATATACACCAACATTTTACTACATAGGACACTATTCGCACCCAAGTAAGAGCTGGTTTTTCCATTTGCTGCATGCCAACTAACCTCAGCTCCATAAGTAGATTGAGATTGGTCACTGATGTTCAGAGCTTCTTCAAGTTCCCAGGTTTATGGTCAGATAGTAGTAAGAGTTTCCCACTCTCTCCCTCTCTTTCTGAAGGGGGATTCTGGAGGTCCCATGGTGACTAAGCAGGGTGCAGTCTGGATTCAGGCTGGTATCACTAGTTGGGGTAAGGGCTGTGCTCTGCCTGGATTACCTGGAGTGTACACTCTGGTGTCCCAGTACCAGTCCTGGATTTCCAGCACCATCAAACAAAATCTGCCTGGTTTTGTTACCTATACCCCTACACCTTAGGACAAGGTGAGATGTTCACACACAGACATCAACATGCTTGCTATGAAATATTATGAAAGGGAATAAATTATTACAACTCAAAGAGGAAAGAGCACTAATACACTATATGACCAAAGGTATGTGCGCACCTGACCAATCACACCCATTTGTGCTTCTTCCCCAAACTGTTACCACAAAGTCTGAAGCACACAGTTCTATAGAACGTCTCTGTGTGCTGTAGCTTTACAGTTTCCCTTCACTGGAACTCAGAGGAACAAACCTGTTCCAGCATGACAATGCCCCTGTGCACAAAGCGAGCTCCATGAAGACATGGTGTGTGAAGGTTGGAGTGGAAGAACTCGAGTGTCCTGCACAGAGCCCTGACCTCAACCCCACTGAACACCTTTGGGATGAACTGGAACACCGACTGAACCCCAGACCTCCTCGACATCCCAACATCAGCGCCTGACCTCACTAATGCTCTTGTAGCTGAATGAACACAAATCCCCACAGCCACGCTCCAACATCTAGTGGAAAGCTTCCCAGAAGAGTGGAGCTCATTATAACAGCAAAGGGGAGAATAACTCTGGAATGAAAAGTTCAGCACGTGTCCACATACTTTTGGCCATTTGGTTCAACATCCAACCCTCACCAAATCTTAGGGGTTTAAGTTCTCTCCATGTGTCTGTTAAAATGTGTTCTTGTGTTTTTGCAGATACTACGACAGAGGAAGAAGACGAATAGAGGAAGTACTGATGGTTTTGAGACCCTTCTGTTTATCAGTTCTGTTCCTCATAAAGTTTAAGTCTATGGTGTGATTGTAACCCACATGGGCAGTAGTGCTTTCTCTATGATCTAAGATGTATGATGTTTATATCCTTCTTTTTTTATTAAGTTTATATCTTTCTTTCAATTTTTGTGAAACTTCCTATGCTATGGTTCTTGAATAAATCTGGGAAAAAGCAGTTTGTCATCACATTTTTTTGAAATGCAATCATTCTAGTCAAGTAACTAAAGTATTAATTGTGATAATTTCAACATATCAGTATAGTATAAGACATAATTTTAAGATTTACAGATTGTTGGAAACACTCATGGTTCTGTGCTTGAAGGTATCTAACATCTTGGTAATAAGCTTTTGAGTGGTAACCTCATCCCATGCACAGTGTTCCAGGCTATATCCAAGGACCTCTTCCCCTTCATGGCATCCATCATAAATGGCTCCATAACATCAAGACATCAGTACCAACTGTCTTGAAGATCAGCAAGGTGGTGTCCATTCTGAAATACACCACACTAGAACACTCTGGCATTAGAAGCTACCAACCAGTGTCTTCCATATTTCCTTTCAAAAACATACTGTCTACAACCAACTGCCTGCCTTTCTTAGACAGTACCAGCTTCAGGATCCCAAAAAGTCTGGCTTCAAACTGACACACACTGAGAATTTTTATATTTCTAGATCAGCTACCAGGCTCAGTGTTCTGTTTTTCTCTATAGCTGTTATCTTATCACTGACTAAGGGTTGCTTTTCTGGCAAAAATCTCATCACATAAAATGAATCCCAGCGTAACTGAGTTTTTATGTATTGCTAAAACATGCCATTAGGTCCTTACGACTTATCCAGAATGCAGCAGACTGACCTCAGCAGTGGAGTGATGTTCTCTTCACTGGCTTCCTGGAGCTGGAATGTAGCTCATCATAAAAACTTTGCCTCAGGCTACCTGCTAAATGCACTTTGCATAAGTGCATATTGTGCTTTAAAAGCTACTGTGTAATGGTGCAAATGGTTAAACACAGAGACGTTAAAAGGTTTAGTAAAGAGGAGATTTGCACTGTTAATAAATGAAGACTCTTCAGAGAGAGAGCAAGTAAACAGTGTGGAAAGGAAGGAAATTATTCTGGAAGCTAACATTTGACATTTTTGTTGGTTTAAAACTAAGATAGATAGATAGATAGATAGATAGAATAATGTACTTGATAGCTGTAAAAATTGTAATTTACCCATATTCCACTTTTTATGTGGCTGACTGTAGTTCCTGTAAAATTTTATGAATATTAATGTCACAAAAATCCCATTTAGTGTGTTGAATATCTTTGTGAAATGAGGAATTTGGTTTGTGTCCTATGACCAACAAACTGTTTAGAAGAAAGCTCTTCTTGAGATAAACCTACTGCCTTACTGTACATTCACCAAGCATTACTGAAACTAGAGAAACAGGCTCAGTGCTTTTATTCTCCCCAAGTACATGTTGGAGGTGCCAATCATTATGGAGGTGCCAATCATTTTACAAGTAGTGTTCTGCAGATAAAAATAATCGAATACTATTTTTTGTTTAAAATAAATTTGTATTAAATTAAAACCATACAGAATGCTCATATATTTAAGTGATATTTTGATATCACTAATTGCTTGTGGTCAGGAAACATAGGCTGAGACAGATGCAGTTGCAGTTAATAGCTTTAATGAAGGCAACGCAGACAAATCTAAAAAAATTGAAAGGCAAAGTGAAGGTCAAAAATTAAATAGGCAAAGGCAAAATGCGAGAAAAAGTCAGAAAACCAGGAAATCAAACATGGCAGCATAAGGCTCGGTAAAGTTCATGTGTATGGGACAAAACTGAGTGTTTACTTGGCAGGCTGGGAATGAAAGTCTCTTTATAAAGGGTGAGTGTGAGTATGGGGAATTGGTAACAGGTGTGTGTGTGTGTGTGTGTGTGTGTGTGTGTGTGTGTGTGTGTGTGTGTGTGTGTGTGTGTGTGTGTGTGTGTGTGTGTGTGTGTGTGTGTGTGTGCTCAGACGTTGATGATTGGGAGCAGGTGAATGCAGTGTAGTCCGGCGCGGCCATGTTTGAAGGCCGTGGTGAAGTTCTGGGAAATGGAGTTCGTGGACTGCGTGGACCTGACACGTCTGAGTTTTACAATTTAAATATTTATCTTTGTTTAAGGCCAGTGTTAATCTGGAGCTGTCTGTATTTAATTATATGTTGTTTTAACAGCTTCTACCCTGAAGGTAGCCAGGAATGGCATCTCACAAAATTAAGTCATCACTTTAGCTGTCATTTTACAAGCAAGAACAGAGTGTACAGTACCGGCTTCTTAGGTGAGAGGTCTAGCTTGAAAGTTGGGACAGTTTGGTGGGGTGTGATGTGTTAGGGATCGGATACAATACAAGATAAATGGTTAATTTTGTTAAAACACAATAGTGTCTAGAGACTAACTATCAGTTTAATATAATGACTTGAGTAAAATAACATGTATGCAAGGCAATGGTCTGTCATGATATGCACACTTTAGGGCATACAAAAGACCAAATTCACTACCTGACCAGGAGATGTACATGCCTATTAATAACAGTAAATATTAATAAATTATATTTCACAATTATACCAAGATGATAGATCAGATTTTTACTGTAATATCACTGTGCTTAGAATTTTATATATTGGGTTCCTATAGGTTGTTGCTAATTTTGCCTGAGTTGTTGGACTGATTGTTCCAAGAGTGTGGGCTTTGTCCTTTTTCGCTGCTGACACAAAGTGTGGTTTAATAATGCACCAAAAGGATGAACAGCTGACACCAGACTATCTACTGTCCAAAGGACAAATCAGTAATTAAAAAAGAACATAATAATATTCACATTTAACATTTCCAGCTCTAGAGAAACCCAAAAGGAAACAGATTAATGTGGCTTAATTTGTTAAACAGCAACCTAAAAACACCAATTTTCTCCCAAACGTTATTAATCATATACACCGTCTACTGTCCATATATAAAAAAGAAAAAACAGTGGAGAGTCAGATGTGGATGGAAAACTGGAGTTACTAGACTACTAACCCGAATTCTCTCTCTCTCTCTCTCTCTCTCTGTGTGTGTGTGTAATTACTCTGTGTGTGTAATTAAAATTTTAAAATGTCAAAGAAAAATGTATATATAGGGTTTTTGACCACTCTCCAGAGGACAAGGAGATTGGCAAGAAACTCCTCAGCCTTTAGGAAGACGGCCTTTAGCACCACCTCTGGTCGCTTCGAATACTGCGTAATGCCATATGGCTATCATCAGCACCCGCAGTGTTCCAACGCCTGATCAGTGACATGCTGCCTGACATGCTGGGGAACTTCCTCATCACTTACATCAACAAACTCTGGCAAGATCCTATTCTACTCCCTGACAAGGAGACACACGTTGACCAGGTCAAACAGGAAATCAGCAATGGCTGAAAGGAATCAAGGCATCAATCATAAACTGGTTATTATCAAAAAGGGACAGATGACTAATACGAAAAATATAATTGTCTATTTTTAAACTGATGGGAAAATAATTAAATAGGCTAGCAAAGCAATTTCCCCATACTTCCTCAATCACTCAATCAATCAATCAATGTTTATTTATAAAGCACATTTAAAAGCAACCAAGGTTGACCAAAGTGCTGTACAAAGAATAAGACAACGAAAAATACAGAAAATAAAACTACAAGAAAAACAAAACAGACAACAAAGCAAAGCAAATACAGTAGTAAAGCCGTGATCAAGCCAATGTTCATGGAATACTGAAGGCCAGAGAGGATAAATATGTCTTCAGAGCAGACTTGAAAGCTGAAATAGAAGCGGCTAATCTGATATGGAGAGGTTCACTGTTCCAGAGTTTCAGACCAGCGATCGCAAAGGCGCGATCACCTCGTGTTTCAAGTCTGGATCTAGGAACAGAAAGTAAGCCAAGATCACAAGATCTCAGAGATCTGGAGGGAGCATACGGATGGAGCAAATTTGTCAGATACTGAGGGGCCAAATTGTTGAGGGCTTTGTAAACATACAGTAGAAATTTCAAATCGATTCTGTATTTAACAGGTAGCAGTGCAATGCAATTAAAAGGAGTAACAGGAGTAACAGGCTCGTACTTGCGAGTCCCCGTGAGAAGTCTGGCAGCTGCGTTCTGTACCAGCTGTAAACGGGGAAGGGAAGACTGAGAGACTCCATAATAAAGCGAGGTGCAATAATCTAAGCGAGATGTTACGAAAGCGCGAATCGCAGTTTGAAAGTTACTCTTAGATAAAAAGGGTTTTACTTTAGTGAGAAGGCGAAGGTGAAAAAAGCATGACTTTACAACAGTACTAATCTGTCTATCAAATTTTAGTTTGTGATCAAACAGGACACACAGGTTTCTAGCGCAGTGAGTTTCACATGGAGCAAGAGAACCAAGGTCAAGGTCAAGGACACAATTTTCCTTAGACCCAAAGAGAATTATTTCAGTTTTATTCTCCTTTAGGTTTAGGAAATTGCTTGAGAGCCATAGCTTTAGTTCTTTTAAACAGGTCAACATTGGTTGTAAAGCAGTTATATCATTATGTTTTAAGGGAAGGTACTTCGAATACTGCGTAATGCCGTATGGCTATCATCAGCATCCACGGTGTTCCAACGCTGCGTGACATGCTGGGGAACTTCGTCATCGCTTACGTCAACGATCTATATCAAGATCCTAATCTACTCCCCAGACAAGGAAACATAAAGCTGAAAGGAATCAAGGCATCAGTCATAAATAGATTTTTATCCAAAAGGGACAGACGACTGATATTCTATTTTTAAACTGATGGGAAAATAATTAAAGAGGCTAGCAAGGAAATTTCCCGGTAAAAAATAAATGGTTTTAAAACACTCCTTCTCGACATCATCATTATTCACAAATTAACAGATTGCCTACCCCAGATTCTGAGCAAATTTGGTCAAGTGTTGGTCAGAGGCTACGAAATCAAATCAGATTGTAGTGGATTCAGTGGATTCAGTAATAAAGCAAGTGCATTGTATTATAAACCTGTGATTTGCCTTCTGACCAATCAGAATCAAGAATTCATCAGCACTATGCCTTAATTCCACTTATTTCCATTTTCCTTAGTATTCATTTCTTTGCTCAAAAATTTCGTTTCAAACCTTCTGTGTCCTACTGATAGGATCTTAGTCCAAACAAGAGGAACAGCGCTTTAGTTGGTTTCTGATATCTAAAGTTAATAAGGCAGTAAAATCAGTGGTGTTGAATAAATACACTGAACCTTTTCTTAATAATCTCTTTCTTAATTGAATGATGATGGGAGCAGAGCCTTAGCCTTGGTTATAGTAAAAAAAAAAAAAAAATAAAAAAAAAAAAACTCTTTGCAGAATAAACACATCAACCATTTTGGCACATGATGGACAAGAAAATGTTGATAACAGATTATCTTATACTCCTCAAGTACAGGTAGAAGTGGGCAGTTCCACTCGGCTGACTCCTGGAATGTGCTTGTCTGATTATTTTTTTTAGACGTATAAAGAGTAACATAGTTTAACACAAAACAGGAAGGGGAGGAAGATTGCAACATTAAAAGTTACGGACAGCTCTAATAAAAGACAAGTGAGACAGAGACGATATCAGTGGGTGTGAGAAGAGTTTACGAACAGAGCGTGACAGAGTGCTGCGTGCAGATATGATGAAGTCCGGGTGTGTCGCTTTGGCCCTGCTCTTATTTGTAAAGGGTAAGTCATCTGTGAAACCATTGTGTGCTAATTAAATTAATTTAATGAAAATATTTAATTATTAAGACATTTGTGTAAAGTTTGGACCGGACAAAACACAAAAATAAAAAAAACATATATATTAACCTTAATGTACTGTATAATGTAATATATTTCTTTTTTTTTTTTTTTGTCTAAAAAAGCGTCATAGGTCAAATTATTATTATTATTATTATTATTATTATTATTATTATTATTATTATTAAAGAACATCACATCATACTGTTTATCCATTTATAGATACATATAAACTAGTTCCATTTGCCACTTATGTTACAGCAGCTATAAACAGTTGTTCCCTCACCAGCCTCTCTTTTTTCTCTCCCTTGAAGTTAATAGGACAAAAACACACACACACACACACACACACACACACAAAACAAAATACAGCTTGTCATGTTACAAAGAAACTGTAAAGTGTAAACTCCTCTGTCCTGAAGATGTGGGAAAACTGAAGTTACAGCTTTACCTCTGACTGTTATAAAGAGCTGGCACTGGAGACTCAGTTGAACGATGATGGGAGCGGAGCCTTAGCCTTGGTTATAGTTTAAAAATTGATTATTTTTAATACAGGTCCCGTCCTGTGTAAATCTTTTTTTTTCTGTTTGACATTTCATATTGTTGTTCTTTAAGTGCAGAATGCGTGTGTACTAAATTGTGCTGCACTGAAAAATGTCACATCTTGTTATTGTTATACAGCAAATCAGAGAACTTAAAAAAATACTGTGATTTCTCCATATTAAACTTATTAAATGTTCGCTCTGTCCCACTGCAGGTTCCTTTTGCCAGCTGAATGGTAAGTATTTCTTTTGCTTATAGCCAGTATTTATGATTTATAGGTTCTCTTCTTCTCCAAAGAAGCATTAATATATATTAAGGGTTAATATAATAAGTAGAAATGGCTTTATTTATTACAATCCCATAGTAACACGTGTCTCTTTTCTCAGTATGCGGTCGTGCACCTTTAAACACCCGTATCGTGGGCGGACAAAACGCCATTGCTGGTGCGTGGCCGTGGCAGGTCAGTTTGCAAAACCTTTACTCTGGTGTCCATTTTTGTGGAGGAACCCTCATCAACAAGGACTGGATCCTAACCGCAGCACACTGTTTCGCAAGGTCTTAACATCTCGTTCACGTTTCTGTATATGAAAATAAACTGACAGTAAATAAAAGGCATAAAACCTTTTTTTTTCTCCTCGTATTTAATACAGCTCCACTGATCCCCGCACCCTGGTCGTGTACTTGGGGAAATACACTCTAGCGGGCTCCAATCCCAATCAGATCTCCAGAGGTGTTACAAGGATCGTCCGTCACCCCATGTATGACTCACGAACCCATAACAACGACATCGCCCTGCTGTTGTTGAGTAGCTCTGTCACCTTCACGAACTACATCAAACCTGCGTGCCTGGCTAGTCAAAGCAGGAGTTTTCCCTCTGGCACTACATGTTGGCTCACAGGATGGGGACACATTGCTTCTGGAGGTAACACCCACATGTCCACATACACACATTCTTAACACACACATGCGCAGAAATTCCGCACAGACAGTAACCTGAGCATAAGATCGAACCAAGGACCCTGGAGCTGTGAGGCGGCAACACTGTACCCACTGATGCATAAACTTCAACTTTAATTTATAAAAGTTATATCTTATCACACAAACTGAGACTGGGACTGATGACCTGCCATGTGTTATGAGATGTCTGCCAGACCTGCTGAGATCTGAGCAGAAAGATGAGTGTCTGAAGGAGGGAAGGAGAGGATGAGTTGAGTGTCATCTGCATAGCAGTGGTATGAAAACCCATGTCAGGATATGACCTCAATAAGAGATCGACTACAGAGGGAAAACAGAAGAAGACCAAGCACTGAGGCTTGGGGGACACCAGTGGAGAGTCTGCATGGAACTACTAACCCTAATTCTCTCTCTCTGTGTGTGTGTGTGTGTGTGTGTGTGTGTGTAGTGCAGCTGCCCTTTCCTGGTGTGCTGCAGGAGGTAGCAGTGCCCATTGTTTCTAGAAGTGTGTGTGATAAACTGCTGCAGCCTTACCTGGGAGCTGGATCCATTACCCAAAACATGATTTGTGCTGGACTCCTGGAAGGTGGAAAAGACACGTGCCAGGTACACACAGAGCCACAACTACAAGGGGCTGTATTCAGAGTTGAGTTACACACACAGTGAGGATTTTAATACTGAAATTGTGCACATCGGTATCCAGACTTCTGATGTAACAGACACAGACAGTGTTCAAGAGCTGGATAAAATGGATAAAATTATGAATTCATTTAGAGTGAGCTGTAAGCATAGCAGATGAGTGCACAGTCAGCTTCAAACCATCTGCATGATTTCAAATTAAAAAACATTATTTTATTAATTGGACATTTCAAAATAGCGAAATAAAAGAGTGATAAAATGGCCTAAAATTGCATGTATCTCAATTTAGTATCTTGTAGCTTCCTTAAGTTGTGTGCAATACGAATTACTCTCAACACATAAAATACTTCTGGCCTTCAGTAACCAACCCTGAATACATCCCAGTGTAAACACGCTGTACATTGTCCCAGTGGACGTAAATTTTCTAATTGATAGTAACAAGCCTCTCTCTCTCTGAAGGGAGACTCTGGAGGTCCAATGGTGACTAAGCAGGGTGCAATCTGGGTCCAGGCTGGTATCACTAGCTGGGGGATAGGTTGCGCTCGGCCTAAATTACCTGGTGTGTACACAATGGTGTCCCAGTACCAGTCCTGGATAACCAGCACCATCAGAACAAACCTACCTGGCTTTGTCTAGTTTCCTTCTGCAGGCTAGTCCAAGGTAAGACACAAAGACACAAAGATACATCCACAATATGCACTAATGACTGTTTCTAGTAATCACCTGAACCAGCCTCGGGTACCTCGACAACGAAGTGTTTCCCATTGGGATAAAGTCATCTTCCTGAATTTTTGCTAAATGTTATTGTCTTAAATTCATTGGATTTTGTCATTGTGATTGCTAGCTTCAACACCAGACACCAAATCAGGAGTGTTCGTGGCTCCTTCTTAATCATAATGTGTGTGTTTGTGTCTCAGCAGGTGCTCATACAGTCACAGAGGAAGACTGCTTGCAGTACTGATGGTTCTGCCGGCCCAAATCACACAACTACACACATTATATAAACATTAGCCTACATATAAGAATAGCATTACTTAAAACTGCAATGACGAAAACTGAAATTACTGAAAATCTATGAAATCAATGGTGTAATAGCTTGGATATGATCAACTTGTATGGAAAAAAATCTTGACATGAATGATTAATAAAAATTCAGCAGCATGAGCTCCTTGGTTGTTGAGTCATTATTTCTGTGATCTACAGTCAGGTCCATAAATATTGGGACAAATGAAACAAACAAGATGTGCTTTAACTGCAGACTGTCAGCTTTAATTTGAGGGTATTTACATCCAAATCAGGTGAACGGTGTAGGAATTACAACAGTTTGCATATGTGCCTCCCACTTGTTAAGGGACCAAAAGTAATGGGACAATTGGCTTCTCAGCTGTTCCATGGCCAGGTGTGTGTTATTCCCTCATTATCCCAATTACAATGAGCAGATAAAAGGTCCAGAGTTCATTTCAAGTGTGCTATTTGCATTTGGAATCTGTTGCTGTCAACTCTCAAGATGAGATCCAAAGAGCTGTCACTATCAGTGAAGCAAGCCATCATTAGGCTGAAAAAACAAAACAAACCCATCAGAGAGATAGCAAAAACATTAGGCGTGGCCAAAACAACTGTTTGGAACATTCTTAAAGAGAAGGAACGCACCGGTGAGCTCAGCAACACCAAAAGACCCGGAAGACCACGGAAAACAACTGTGGTGGATGACCGAAGAATTCTTTCCCTGGTGAAGAAAACACCCTTCACAACAGTTGGCCAGATCAAGAACACTCTCCAGGAGGTAGGTGTATGTGTGTCAAAGTCAACAATCAAGAGAAGTCTTCACCAGAGTGAATACAGAGGGTTCACCACAAGATGTAAACCATTGGTGAGCCTCAAAAACAGGAAGGGCAGATTAGAGTTTGCCAAACAACATCTAAAAAAGCCTTCACAGTTCTGGAACAACATCCTATGGACAGATGAGACCAAGATCAACTTGTACCAGAGTGACGGGAAGAGAAGAGTATGGAGAAGGAACGGAACTGCTCATGATCCTAAGCATACCACCTCATCAGTGAAGCATGGTGGTGGTAGTGTCATGGCGTGGGCATGTATGGCTGCCAATGGAACTGGTTCTCTTGTATTTATTGATGATGTGACTGCTGACAAAAGCAGCAGGATGAATTCTGAAGTGTTTCGGGCAATATTGTCTGCTCATATTCAGCCAAATGCTTCAGAACTCATTGGACGGCGCTTCACAGTGCAGATGGACAATGACCCAAAGCATACTGCAAAAGCAACCAAAGAGTTTTTGAAGGGAAAGAAGTGGACTGTTATGCAATGGCCAAGTCAATCACCTGACCTGAATCCGATTGAGCAGCATCTCACTTGCTGAAGACAAAACTGAAGGGAAAATGCCCCAAGAACAAGCAGGAACAGAAAACAGTTGCAGTAGAGGCCTGGCAGAGCGTCACCAGGGATGAAACCCAGCGTCTGGTGATGTCTATGCGTTCCAGAATTCGGGCTGTAATTGACTGCAAAGGATTTGCAACCAAGTATTAAAAAGTGAAAGTTTGATTTATGATTATTATTCTGTCCCATTACTTTTGGTCCCTTAACAAGTGGGAGGCACATATGCATATGTAATTCCTACACCGTTCACCTGATTTGGATGTAAATACCCTCAAATTAAAGCTGACAGTCTGCAGTTAAAGCACATCTTGTTTGTTTCATTTGAAATCCATTGTGGTGGTGTATAGAGCCAAAAATGTTAGAATTGTGTCGATGTCCCAATATTTATGGACCTGACTGTATTTGTGCAAGTGTTCAAGCTGTAATTAAAATTTTAAAATGTCAAAGAAAAATGTATATATAGGGTTTTTGACCACTCTCCAGAGGACAAGGAGATTGGCAAGAAACTCCTCAGCCTTTAGGAAGACGGCCTTTAGCACCACCTCTGGTCGCTTCGAATACTGCGTAATGTCATATGGCTATCATCAGCACCCGCAGTGTTCCAACGCCTGATCAGTGACATGCTGCCTGACATGCTGGGGAACTTCCTCATCACTTACATCAACAAACTCTCTGGCAAGATCCTATTCTACTCCCTGACAAGGAGACACACGTTGACCAGGTCAAACAGGAAATCAGCAATGGCTGAAAGGAATCAAGGCATCAATCATAAACTGGTTATTATCAAAAAGGGACAGATGACTAATACGAAAAATATAATTGTCTATTTTTAAACTGATGGGAAAATAATTAAATAGGCTAGCAAAGCAATTTCCCCATACTTCCTCAATCACTCAATCACTCAATCATTCAATCAATGTTTATTTATAAAGCACATTTAAAAGCAACCAAGGTTGACCAAAGTGCTGTACAAAGAATAAGACACCGAAAAATACAGAAAATAAAACTACAAGAAAAACAAAACAGACAACAAAGCAAGCAAATACAGTAGTAAAGCCGTGATCAAGCCAATGTTCATGGAATACTGAAGGCCAGAGAGGATAAATATGTCTTCAGAGCAGACTTGAAAGCTGAAATAGAAGAGGCTAATCTCATAGGGAGAGGTTCACTGTTCCAGAGTTTCAGACCAGCGATCGCAAAGGCGCGATCACCTCGTGTTTCAAGTCTGGATCTAGGAACAGAAAGTAAGCCAAGATCACAAGATCTCAGAGATCTGGAGGGAGCATACGGATGGAGCAAATTTGTCAGATACTGAGGGGCCAAATTGTTGAGGGCTTTGTAAACATACAGTAGAAATTTCAAATCGATTCTGTATTTAACAGGTAGCAGTGCAATGCAATTAAAAGGAGTAACAGGAGTAACAGGCTCGTACTTGCGAGTCCCCGTGAGAAGTCTGGGAGCTGCGTTCTGTACCAGCTGTAAACGGGGAAGGGAAGACTGAGAGACTCCATAATAAAGCGAGGTGCAATAATCTAAGCGAGATGTTACGAAAGCATGAATCGCAGTTCGATTGCCTACCCCAGATTCTGAGCAAATTTGGTCAAGTGTTGGTCAGAAGCTACGAAATCAAATCAGATTGTAGCAGATTCAGGGGTATTGTGCTTTTTGTACTGGGAGGTGTTTTTTTTAAATACTCAAGACAGATAAGTTCCTCAACAATGACAGAGGGAACAATAGGTTCTTCTGTTTTTTTTTCACAGGTGCAGCATCTCAACAAATTATTGGAATTTTTTTAACGATTTCACAATACTATTCTAGAGAACATTAAAAACCAACACCCTAGTTGTTTGCTTCCACTGAAGAGAAATAAAGTGTGTATAAAGTTTGGAATCATGCCAGACTTAAAGGAAATAATAGGTGCATTATTAGACCTAATGTTAAAAAGAAGCAAATAAATGAAAGCATTCACAACGACTGCATCCTCTTTTCCATTCTGACGCATGCAAGATGCTGTCAGAATGAGATCTTTTCCCCATTCCTTTTGAAGTGACCTGATATTAGTAGCGTCTTAGTTGTGCCATATTTTTTCCACTTTGGTTACAATGGATTTCACAGTGCTCCTAAGAAGGTCTCCATTTTTGTTTCCCCTCACGACTTCATCTTGACGCTTCACAGGCAGATCCTTGGTCCTCATGGCAGCAGATCTGATCTGCCATTTTAGCTCTCCTAAACTCAGAGATATTTATTGTGCAGTCATACAGTTGGACGCCGGTGGATTTAAAATGAACACAGGTGTACACTGTTTAATATATTCAGTATGAAAAATGAAATTCCAGCCTTAATTTAGATTACTAAAAGTGAATACTTACCAATTATGCAGTTTTTGGGTATTTTTTAACTAATTCAGGGAACATCTACATCTACAGAAACAAATACAGTCTCAAGTTGAAGGTTTCATTTTAATTTTAATTTAAAAACAAAACACAAACACGACCTACGGAACTCATGGCAGTGTACCAAGACTAGGAATGAATCAATAAACATGAGACTAGAAGCATAACATTATAAGCAAAGACAAAAGCAAGACAACTAGTGCGGTGCAAACGTGACTTAAAAACTAGTGCTAATTAAAATGAAAAACGTGAAACAGGTGAAACCAGACATGATCTGATGCAGTGGCTGATGGGAATCTTAGTCTGTAGTCTTTTCTGGGCCTGTCCATGACAACATCTAAATTTTTTATTTAGTGTTATTTCTTTAGAGAGTCCCTTCAAAATGAGCAGAAGTATATATACAACTTGTAGCATACAGGATCTTTTACCACCAAAGATTGTACTCTTTATGGAGGTTTTTTATTTTTTTTAGGCTTCGAGACCCATCCTGAGTCATGGAACACAAGCACCATTCACTGAAACTTACAATGACCTAGAGGAAGTGTTCCATTTATCAAAAAAAGATTACTAGAACCAAGTAGGATGTTATTTGTGTTCTAGGTAAAATAAAGAAAGAAAGATTTTCATGTGTTATTTGTTATAAAATGATACACATTGTTCAAAACAGTGCGATTAGCCTGGGACATCCTGCGTTTCCAGGACAGTAGCTGTGGAATGTAAAAGAACGAGTCAGCTGACTTCTTGGTGGTGTTGTAAGATGGCACACGTGGTGCAGATTTCTCAGACGGAAAAAGCCTTCAGACTCGGGCAATCTGAATATTTTTCTGCTTTATCTAAAATCACCTACGTACTGATGCATCTCTAGAATGCAGAAGAACAACAACTTAGATGAATGAACAAGAAAACTTTCAGCAGAAAATGGTGGAACATTCTGTACACAACAACAGGAAAAGTGCGTTCTTCCCCGTCGTACATATGCGCTTCAGAGATACGTACAACTGATCAAAAATGAGAAGTAAAATGCTCAAAGTGTCATGTGAGCGAATATTTAGAATTGAGAAACTTTAAACAAGATGATTTTTTTTTTCACAGTTTTGAGTTTTGGCTTCTTTTTTTTTTTTTTTGCATAGTATTTATACCTACAGTTAATACAGTACTAAAACACACAGTGGCATCCATCTTATGTGCAAACCTCCACGCATGTGAGAGTTTGGGTGTATTATTTGAGTTTGTCTGGGCACTGAAAGTGTGTGTGAGCAGTGAATATTTTATTTAATAGAAAATGGAGGTGATTGTGGAACTGAACGAAGATCTTCAGTTGTGGTTTCTGTTTAAAAACAGGATTTGTTCCACAGTGCCAGCGCCAGATTTTTCTTTTTTTTATTAACAGTTTCTCCTGCTATTGGAAAAACACATTCACACGGTACTGAGGAGGCTGGAGTACATAAAACTCCAGCACGAGTTTATACAGATGGAGATAAACAGCTTTCTTCACTGACTAGAACAGCAGTGGATCTTCAAAACGCAGATCTCTGAAGTACAACTGAACCTCAGTGGTCACATCTGCGGAAGCATTTCAATCACGTGACTGTCCAAAAGATCCCACATTTGTAAATTGTACAAATTTAAGCGCATTTAAAGTGGAAGAAAAGAAAGAGAGAATATCTGAAAATTGCATATTGCGGAAATTAAAGATGCCGGTTATTCATTTTCGTGTTATGGTACACACATTATTAATACAATTTTACAACCTTATTTGTCAGTACTTATTTGTATAGGACATTTCCTACACATGCAAAGTGCTTTACGTAGGAGAAAAGATAATAAAATGTATAAAAAGATAAGATAATTGAATAACAAAAAGAAATCAAATGTAGAATAAATGAAATAGAATTAATTAAAAATGAATTAAATGAAGATTAAAACACAAATTAATAGTGAGACTAAAAATAAAGTGCAAGTCTTAGAGGCACAAGAAATATTTTAAATGATATATTCTTCATATTATTATATTATATTATATTCTTTATATTCTTGTACTTTTGGTAGCTTAGCTAATGTAGCAAGTGACGTTTTTTTTTCTGATGTATTTTCAAGCAGTTAGATTAGCTATTTAAAATACTCCGAGCTCCGTCTTTACAGCGCCCATTTCAGCAAGTAGCTAACTATCTTATCAGTGAAGTTACCGTGCTAAATAAGTCTCGAACAAGCTTTGCTTACTAGTTAGCTAACATACTTCATTTATATTGCTTTAACAGTCTTACATAGGTCGCCATTTTTGCTCATTTCAATCCAATTCCTAAATAAAAATCGTGATAGATTCACCAGTCTGATTATATAGCTATTATTGATAGCTAGCTAACCAAGTAGCATCAGGTTGCTAGGCTACTCGGGTCTACACATACAGTGTATGTCAGAATTTGTGTTATAAAGGATGTTGAGAAAGAAAATCCTCAGATGGTGTTTGAGATTAGTAATGAACTAATTTAATGAACTAATAATTGAGTTTTTAAAAAAATTGCTCCATGGAAATATTATATACAATCAGATAAAGTACAAATCTCCTAAAACGACACTTAATTAACAAAATAAAATACCTTAAACACTTCACACCTCTGCAGTTCACCTATGACGAGAGGAAATTAGCTGCCTATGGGCCTTTACGACCTCGTTCATTAACTGATCACTAATTAATAATGGAATAATTGGTCTAGTTTCAATAATATTAAAAGCATGCATCCTGTTTTTATATATTTACTTTAATATACTTTAATAAATGAGCATTTTCCAGTTTTCACAGTGACACTTCCAGTCTTTTCGAATTTGTTAATAAGTTTGGCGACAGTGTGGTGTGTGTGATGTGCTCGCCATGTTTCCTGTTAAAGTCCATCGCAACCTTGTGACAGCCTCCTGATCCAGCCATGAGAATGATTTCAATACCTTCTTCTTTTGTCCAAGGCGTTCTTAAAGGCTATCTGAAAAAAATATATATAATATAAACTAAGCATGAAAAATTTTGGAAAACATTTTGTTTAATAAAAGTGTTAATTTCCACTGTAGTATGTAGACAAAAAATGGGCCAAGCACAAAATAGTAAAATATGAAGGTTTTAATGATCGTAACAGCGAACCACTGGTCAGGAAATGAGCAGGAATGAAACAGAGAGATGAAGGAGCTCAGTATACGAGAGCTTTTCTCTTTAATTTCTTTAAATGTTTAAGTCTTGAGGCTCTTGATGAGCTGCATCAGGTGCGGCAGAAAACCAAATAATCACTAATCTATTAAGAAAAAAAATCCCAGAAGATATTTTTGGAAAAGTTTGTACACCCAGACACGTGTTAGTTTGAATTTTACACCAAACATTTTATTCATTATCATGATTCTGTGTACAAGAAGACTATAGAAGTGAATTTCGCTGTTTCTAGCTTTTCCCCAAACAGCAAAAGGAAACCAGTGAATGGAGGCACAGGAGCTCTCAGCAGCATCTGCTTCATTCTGCTCATTTCCTCACCAATCATTTGTTCTTAAACAATTCATATTTGTTATTTTGGGTTTGGCCCTTTTTTTTTTTTTTTTTTTTCCCAGGAGTGTACATATATATGCGGCAAATACGCCACATGGTCCTGAACACATGTGGACATACTGCCCTCTAGTGGTCATGTGGTGGCACTTATTACTGTATTAGCATTAGCATTTAAACAACAACAACAGCAACATTTTACCTTTTTTTAGTGGGTGTCCAGGAATCTATACAATACAAGAACTTTCAATACAATGAAAAAGCACTTTGTTATTTAATTCCAGTTCAATTCCTGTTCAGGTTTAATAAAAGTAATAACCTCTGCAAGGTTAGAAATCATTTACATGCAAAAGCCTTTGGTTTGACTTCATCTTATTGTTTTGATTGAGATGGAGTGTGGAGAAGATGGAAAATATTATCTGGTGTAAATTTTACGTCAAAACCATTCCGAACCAAACAGAAGGAGTGTTGCTGAGCAGAGTTCACGATTGTAATAACCATCCGATGTTAAACTGTTTGAACAGCGTCACAGTCATAATCATAAACCTGAACACACAGTCAGTGTTCTTGTAATGAGCAATAACATCTGCACTGCTGAGCTCATAAACATTAAACTCATTCTTATGTAAAGATCATAATATTACGTAATATAATATAGAGCTCAGGTGTGGGGTGTGAATCCGTTTTTAGTAGGTAGCATTTTACTTATGAGTGTTTTTTTTTCTCTTGAGTTCATTCAGGTGTCTAATCCAGTTTCTGTGGCAGTTACCATGGCGACAGTAGCTTCTCTGTCCAATCACCAGAATGCTTTTACACATGGTGTTTTTTTTTCTCAACTGCTAGCACACATTTTACAGATAATCCTATTTAAAACTTTATTTATTTTTTTAAATTTTCATTACAACAGAGTTTATGAAGTTTTTATCTCCTGACCAATCACGACACAGCTCTCAGAGCAAACAAGAAAATCCAACATGGAGGACAAAGTGCAGGTGAAAACTGTGTTGTCTAAATAAATATATTGATTTATTATATTTTGCGCTCGTTCTAATACATTATCGTTTCTATAGTAGCAGCTTATTCACAGGGACGCACACGGAAGACGCACCACTTTATAAACGGATTTAAAAATCGTGACGTTTTCTCTAAAGAGATGTTTATGTAACATGTATGGAAGGAGTCTCCAGTGTCAGCACTTTGTAACAGTCAGAGGTAAAGCTGTAACTTTTTTAACTAAGTTTTCCGACATCTTCAGGACGGAGGACTTTACGCTTCTCTGCGGTTTCTCGGTAACATGACAAGATGCGTTTTTTTGTCTAATTATCTTCAAGAGAGAGAAAAACGAGAGTCTGGAGAGGGAAGGAGTGTTTACAGCTGCTATAACGTAAGTGACAACAGGAGCTAACTTGTTTGCTGTAAGATTAATGTAACTATAAACAGATAAAAAGTATGACATGTCATTCTTTAGTAAATAAAAATTTGTAATTATTGGTAAATGGCTGTGGTGTAAGAGGAATAAAACAGTTGGAGATGAAAAGAATGAAGTTCGGTGTGGTAACAGTAACTCCGCCACATCTACAGTAGATACGTTGCTAGTAAAAGGGAAGATGTTTTGAATAGGCTTTGTGCTGAGTGTGTGTGTGTGTGTGTGTGTGTCTGAATTCCTCACCGGATGCTTTTGACACACACACACACACACACTCACACACACACTCACACACACACTCACACATGTGCATCATACAAGAGTCATGAAGGTGATATGGATAAAAAGAGGAAGGATTAAGAAATGTAGAGTTAGGATTATTGTAGTGTGGCATCACAAACTTTCCAACTTCTCTTAACTCTCTGCACTTTATAATAGCTGCTGTAGCCACTTCCTCGTTCCTGAGCTGGGTGCACTTCTTCATTTCCTTCTTTTATATCAGTTTCTAACCTTAGTGTACAATACAAACCACAATTTAATACCCGGAATAACCACTGACACGAAAAGATAAAACACATCCAGTGGTTCATTTATAGTCTGTATTTTCTTTCATTTTATTATCACTTCCCTGCACTGAGAAAAGAACAGAAAACCTCCAGATTTGCTTATTATGAATATCTAAAAGCAGATGCTAAACACTGAAATTACGCATCTATAAAACAGAAATGTAATCTGCAGCTGTTCCACAGGAACAATATCGGTGTTCAGATGAGACAGATGTGAGAGAAAATCTTCCCAGATCTGTTCTTATGGACTTTTATTTTTAACTTTCCAACACTGAAGCAATTCAGTAAAAAAGCAGTTACACTTTCCTGAAGATTTTGCTCTATACGCCATCGAAGACACACAACTACCACAGATTCTTCCCTCTGAAAAAGTAGTTCCATCATTGAAAGAAGTGATTACATACACATAGCCTAAAGATATTAATCTTAGTTTTTCACAACTCCACACGTTTCACGTTACTGTGCATTTCTTTTGGAAAGTCAATTAGGGCGTCTACTTTATTCACATTAGAGGTTATTTTACAGCAATCGATAAAAGACAGATTTATTTCAGCTTTTCATCTCAGAATTTCAGTGGGTCAGACGTGTACATACGCTACGTCTCTTTAAACAGTCTGGAAGATCCCAGAAACTGATGTCATGACTTTTAGAAGCTGCTGATTGGCTAATCGTCACCGTTAGGGTCAGTGACTTTTTGCTCTTGATGCCATAGGAAACTCCAAGCAACTCAGCCCAAGACTTCAGGAAAAAAAATGTGGACCTCGACAAGTTTGGTTCCTCCTTAGGAGCAATTTTCAAACAACTGAACTGTTGGTTTCTTCTGACTGAAGATGGAAGAAATGAAGCCTCATGAAACACAGAATAGTTCGAAGCGATTGTGTCGGAAATTGCTTCAAAATGGATTTTGTTGTGCTGTGCTAGGGCTAAGGCAACTTCTTTTCTTACTACTCCAGCCTTTAAAAAATTATTTACACTAAACAGATGTGGCAGACTTACACAGATACTTTTTTATACCATAATTAAATAAAAGTTTGGATATACAGCTGATCTGGTTTTCCAGTTCTCCAATAGGTCTTTTAAAATCTTTTATCTTTTAAAATATAGGCTTTAAGCTGATATTGAAGACTCTTTGTTACTAAGTAAGATGAATTCAGTGTAAAATAGTTGAAATGGAGCTTTTTTAGTTTCATTTGTCCACCAGCTACATGGGAACAATGTATTATTTGCTGGATTTTATGCATATCTTGTTTAAATGATCCATTATGAGCCGTTACAGTTGGATGAGTATCTCAAATGGTGAATCACTGAAGATATTGATGTTATTGCAATAGGTAAGTTGTCTATCACAAATTGTGCATTGCACCTTTGATGGGGACTGCAGGTGGAAATAATTTCACACCGTAGACTGTTGTCTCTTGGATGCACCTTCCATAAAACTGACACCTAAACTCAAATTTGGATGCATCTGAACCACTTTTAACAAAGCGTTCTCACTCCCAACGCACCATTAAACATTCTGAGAGTTTGTGGGCAAGACCAACTTGGCTTCAGCTGATGGACTTAGAAACTGAAATCAAAACTTGAGCCGCTGTTACCACTGAAGCCTTTCAAACCCTCGCTTCCTCTATTATAACACTCGAGACAGCTTTGAAATGTCAGTACCAAGCGCCCATCACTAGTACAAACAATTGTATGCAAATATAAAAATCTTGGGATGCAGACACTGCATGATTCCCGAAGGAGGCACACAGGAACTCCCAGGGATGAAGGAGCTGAACCCAAAGACTGCTGAAGGAGTTGGAGGCATCAGGTACCAGAGTATGTACATCCCATCCACCTTTAAGACATCGCCATGGCTTGAAAGGTTGTCATGAAAGGAAGAAGCTCCTACACTAAAACTGGCATAAAAAGCCAGACTGAAGTTTGCAGGTGATCACCAGCCTTTGGGAGGAGTGTTCTCTGGTCAGATGAAACAAAAACCGAAGAACACCATCCCAGCTGTGAAGCATGGGGGTGGTAGCATCACATTGTGTTTTTTTTTTTTTTTTTGCTGGAAAACTGACTGGTGCATGTGAGGAAAGAAGATTATTTAGACTGAAGCAACACCTCAAGGCATCAGGCAGAAAGTTAAAACTTGGTCGCAAGTTGGTCTTCCAGAAGGACAATGATCCTTAACAAACCTACAAAGTTTTAACAAAATGACTTAAAGACGTAAAAATCAAAGTGGCCATCACAAAGCCCTGACCTGAATCCTAAAGAAAATTTGTGGACTGAGCAGAAAACGCGTGTCTGAGTGAGGAGGCCTACTGCTGTGCGAAGCTCGTGGAAGGCAACAACAAGAGTTTGATTCAAGTTCAAGCAAATAAAAAGCAACACACCAAATACTAATTTTGAAATCATCTCTTATGAAAATAAATTAAATACCCTAACTGACTTAACACAGTGTATGGTATTTATTATAGTAGCTTCTAATTGGGTTTCTTTAAAGGTTCATTTGATAATAAAGGTTTCTTAGCTTCCAAAAAGGGTTCAAATTTGCAGGACAGAAAACTGGAATATCTATCGGTTCTGAAGTGCTTTAAACGTAAGTTATGATTATCATGAGATGTTTCCAAACTGGATCTTTGACCAGTTGTTAATCTCACACACACACACACACACACACACACACACACACATAAAGTTTACTGCTTCAGAAAAAGCTCCAGAGTCACAAAATTAAATCACATGCTGGACTTTGATCAGCTGTAAAATACAAAATTAAATAAAATGTAGTTTTAACCATAAAGTTTACACACTCAATTTATTTTCCAGCAACACACCTGACAATACAAAACCACCATGTTGTAATGAGTAAAAGTTACACAGTTCTCCTGTACTTTCTACTTTAACTGCTGAGACGTGAGATCTTTCATGTTTACTGTTAATGTTAATTTACATATAGTTACAGCAAAAAGCTCCCATGATGCTTTAGTGATCTCCTGACTGCTGAGAGCTGACGGCTTTGCAACACAGTGTCTTACATTCAGCACAACAAAATGCTTCTTAGTCCAGTCAGAACATAAGAAGATCTGCTACGGCTCTCAGCTTTCCATCAGAAACGTGTTTGTACGTTTGATCAAATTATCACTTCCCTCACAGTAAAGGTCCTCTTCATGACTGGAAGTAGAAGTTTAGTGAAGTTTAGAGAAATAGCTGCTCGGGATGATGAGGTATCGGTTTCTCCCCCCGTCACGTTGCTTCACATGAAACACTCCGACTCTAGGATAAATAAGATCACAATCAACTACATTAACCTGAATAATTATGTGTGTAGCTAGTGGGTATGTTGCAGCTAATTTATATATACTGCACACTTATGCAGTTAATACACACACACAGGGTTTAATAAGATTTTATTGGATAATAAAGGGTTCTACTTGGAATCTATAAGGGTTCACCCAGAGGAACAGCCGAGGAACTCATGGTGTGCCATATAGTCCACTGTGGTTCTGAGATATTATAATAAACATGATGAGCGTTAGAGCTGTACCACTTCCTCGCATAATCAGATTCCTGTTTTTCTTTAAAAGTCCTTTAAAAAGAGAAGTGTGTGTGTGTGTGTGTGTGTGTGTGTGTAGATTAAATGTAAAGCAGATAATGCAGTCCTTCCCCTCATACACACATCCATCCAACTTCACTATACATCACTGCAGATGAATAAATGCTGCATTCAGCTAAAGCTCCTAAAGCTCATAACTCGGAATTTCTGACCTCCGACTAGGAAAAACTAAAGAAAACACAGAATTCCTACTCGGAAAGTCAGGAAAGCATCCTCAACACTGAGCTGACGGTTTAAACCTTACAAGTCGACATTTATTTATATATAAAAATCATTTCACTAAGTTTAACTGAGTTTATAGTCGTATTTACTCTAGATTAATCATCACAGACACATTAGTGGGTTAAATCTATGACTCTGACCTACAGTTCACTGTTCTGAGAAAATAAATACATTATAAACTCATTATCACTAAAGTTAGCTTGTTGCTACAGAGACAGCCATGTTTTTCCAACTTTGCAGCTTAAAAATGACATAATTCTGACTCAGACTTCACACTCCCTGAGATGACTAAAACAATTATTCATGTAAGAATGGGAAGGAAGAAAACATGAAGAAAGTATAAACCACAACATGAATATTATTATTCATGTTTATTATCATTATTAAAATATACAAATGAAAGTATACACAGTTAAATATAATATAATTTGTGCATTCACATAACATTTCAGAATTATTTTTACTTTTAATTGGATTATTTCAAAATTTCAAATATTCAAATTTCAAATAAGGGCAAATTTTATATAGCTTAAATTACGTTAAAGGAAGTGGATGTTCACGGTAATAAATAAATAAATAAATAAATAAATAAATAAAATTTAAAAGATTAATTAATTAGTTAATTAATAAAAAGATTAATTGTATTTTTTAAAAATGTTGGGCTTCTTTCTGAAATATTGAAAACATCTAAATGTTGCTCATTGTAGAGAATTCAGTTACCATAAAAGTATTCAGTTAAAGCTGTTATATGAAAAATGAGAAAAAATTAATGTTTACACTTAAAATAGCTTATCGTTAGTAAAAAATTGTTATTTTTGCACATTTGTCTGACCTTAAAACCTTTTCTTTTTTTTTTTTTTTTTGAGCAGGATGTATTAGTAGGTCAGCTTCCGGGAAAATAATGAGGCCTGAGAATAATTCACAATAACAGAACCTATGTGTAAAGTCAGTTTTCTGTACACTGTGTTCATGGACGTTCCCTCATGGAACACTGTGTTCTGGTGTGTTTCAAACTCGTCACACACCGAGTAACGTCGCGGTGCAGTGAGGAACGTACAGATTTATACACAACACAGCACATTCCTCAGGTCAGCACTCAGACGCTGGCTTTAGAACCCTTAAGAGCTCTTCGGCTGTCCGTCCAACAACACTACAACACAAGGTTTCCTTTTCAGCGAAGGGTTACAAGTAGAACCATTTTGGGAGCTTAAGAACCCTTGAAGAACGCAGATAACAAGGTATGAAGGTAAATGTTAAACTCCAGACAAGTTCTAGGTGTTTAAAAAAAATAAAGAGCAGTAATCTGGAGTTTGTACCACACACGTACCCAGTTAATACACACACTCCTAGAAAAAAACGGGTTCTTCAAAAGATAGTAATTAAAGGTTCTGAAAACTGGAACCCTTTCTGACAGGAAAAGAGAGTTCTCCCTCTGGAGGAACCCTTAAAGGTTCTACATACTGTATAAGAATCTCCTAGCAAAAAGTATTTTAAAAGCTAAGAACCCTAAATCATTTAATGAACCCATGAAGAACCCGTTTTTTTTTTTTTTTTCTGGGAGTGTGTGCATTAACTGAGAACGTGTGTGGTACTCCAAACTCCAAATTACTGCTCATTACTTTCTTAGAACCTGTCAGGAGTTTAACATTTCACTTATTCGTACACTCAGAAAAAAAAGATGTAATGAAGGGTTCTACTCTCTGCCGATAGGAAAACACTTTGTTGTAGGGTTCTACGCAGAACCTTTAAAGGTTCCCCTACAGGGGACAACCGAAGATCTCTTAAAGGTTCTACATTTTTTATAAGAATATACACCGAAACGATGAAGGACATTCATTTTAGAAGAACCATGAACACATTCTGGACAGGAACAAAAGGGGGTGTCTGAGGCAACAGCATTCTGGGATATTTACCCTAATGCTCCATTCGCACCTGTACTCAGGTAGCCACGCCCACCAATCAACACAGACTCTGAAACCATTTGAGATTTTCTTAAAGGATTATAACAATACAGGACAGCTGCAGTAACGTCTAGCCTGCACTAGATTAGCATTTCTATTAGCAGTTCCCGTACAAACGCCGAATTATTATTCATCGTTTTCTTCTTAATATCTAGAACGTCAGGACTGACACTCTGTTTTAGTACAAGGTTCTACATAGAAACTTAAAGAGCTCCCCAAAATGGACAACTGAAGACCCTAAACTAGCAGATATTAGCATATGTATAGCTATGTTTGAGTTATTTATTTTATTATAAATCGCTGGACTTCATGTTCTACGTTTGGTTTAGGTTTGTTTTTTTGTTGTTTTCTTTGAAACTTCCGGTCGGTTTCTATGTAACGTTTACCATCATAATGTAAACGCAAAATAACTGCCACAGTTTTAACGTCTGTAACAGTGAAATAAACAAGACATGGATTTTTTTGTAGAAAACAACTAGTTAATGCTAATAATAAAAAAAATCAATTAATAAATAAACGACTAGATTAGCGAGCCAGCTAACCTCAGCCTCAGGTAACAGCACTTGACTTTAAATCACAACTCAGGATTTTGTTATGAAAAGAAAAAAAAGATTTTCACAGTCGAAATGATCTTCTTGCCATTAATTACAAACGTTAGCTGAAGATACAACAAACTACAAAATATCTGAATGTAGAAAAAAGGGGAAAAAAGACGAGTGAAATGAAGTAAAGCTGATGTGAAACATTCGAGAAGCTTCCTCATGATGCACTCACGCTGGTCACAAAAAGGCCAGAGAGGAAAAGGTTTATATTACAACTTAATTTATTTATTAAACTTTTTATTAGCTCCACTTCGTGTTCTGCTCAGGAGTTTGAGACGATCTAATTTGCCATGCAAAGCAGAACCGATTATTTAAGGGTTTTTTTTTGCGGTTCTTAACTGACCACTCAGTGTTTATAAATATTTATCGCCCTCATGCTGGGAAAATTCAGTCTTTCTAAATGAGACGCATGTTCAACATGACTTCCTTCCAGTATTGAGAAATAGAAATGGTGCGCGCACACATAACACACACACACACACACACACACACACACCTCGGTATTTTATGAACTAAGACGAGCCGAGTGGGAGGAGATAAGAGAAGTGAACAGCGGAACACTGAGAGACGAGTTAATCTAAAGGTGAAGGGAAAGATAAACACAGAGATCTAAAGCCCTGGAGAAGAAGGTAAGATTTTATCATTCTCATTCTTCAGACTCTTGTTTAATTTTCTGTTTGGTCATATTTTTAAAGCTAAAGCAAGTGTCTCAATGTTCAGTTATACAACTAACCCTTAAAGAACCCTTGGAGTGCTAAATCACAGGTTCTAGGTGTTAAGAAGAAAACAATGAGCAATAATTCGGAGTTTGTACCACACACTTACCCACTTAAAACACACACACACGCACATTTAGAAAAAAAAAAAGTTTCTACTTGGAAACATCTTCTTAAGGGTTCTTCAGATGTTCCCCTGGAGGAACTCTTTAAGAAGCTGTGTAGAACCTTACAGCAGAGTGTTCTTGGGTTCTTCAAGGATTCTTTAGACATCTAAGGGTTCTTAGCTTCTTAATTATCCAATTAACCCCTTAAAGAACCCAAGTATCAACAGCTAAATGTCAAGCTCCTGACAGGTTCTTGATATTAAGAAGAAAATACTGAGCAATATCTTGGAGTTTGTACAGCACACTTATCCGGTTAATACACACACTCTTAGAACAAAGGGTTCTTCAAGGGTTCTTTGAATAACTAAAGGTTCTTAGCTTCTTGATATCAGAGAGCTTTCTTATTTTTTATTTCTTTAAATGTAATATTACAGATAGCTCGTAGTTTGTGTCTACATATAAGCTATAAAGTCTGTTTAAAGTAAGTAAAGGATTATACAGCATAAAGCGATACGCCAAAAAATTCCAGTTTTAACTCCAAACCACTTCAGTGTTAAAGCACGCAGCTGCTTTGGAGATAAATATCTGGTACTAAGAAACAGCTGCAGTGCCATAAAGAGGAAAAGAAGAAGGTAAATATTTGAGAGTGAGCAGTGTTTGAGTCACAGCAGGGTTTCTAAAGGGCAAAAAAGATACACGTTTTAAAGCAATCAGATTATTCTGATACTAAAATTCCTAAATTCCAACATAATATTTATATCTCCAGTGGAGGAGTAGTTGGCTCCTGAGCAAAGAATTTATTTAATCTAGAATATAACAACTCCAAGAAGCTGTCAGTTGGTCCTGATTTACTCTTCTCACTCTTCTCACTCTCGTAACTACAGAACGTTAATGGTTCTGCAGAGATCAGAAACGATTCCAGCTAGAACCTTGTAAAGGAGCTCAGATCAGAACCCTAAATTATGCAACGCATCCTTCAGGAACATAACATCCTTATTATTAAATAAATCATAATTCATTAATAATTCTAAAATCAGTAAAAGTGATTGTTACTTAAACTAAAAAAACAGTTCCTTTCTTAAACTTTTTTATATTTTATACAGCATTTTTTTTTTCTTTTGGTTTATTTTTTTATTTGATTATGATTTATGTTTATGTTGAGGGTTTAATGAGAAAATGAGCTTCCTGTGCAAAAACGTAATGTTTAATGGAACTGAATTAAACCTAAGATTAAAATTAAAATGTTTAAGTATCTTTAAAGAATATTACAAATTGTTTCATTTCATCTTTTATTTCCTTAAAGTCTACCATTAATGTTTCTTCTGTTTCATCCACCAGGATGTTGCTAAACACCACAGATCTCTATGGAAACGACTCATTTTCCTGCGCCTCCCCCTCGGTGGAAGGTTACCGCTACTTCGGGGTGTTCTGGGGTTGCGTCGTGACCGTGGTGGGAACTCTGGGGAACGTCCTGACTGTTCTAGCCTTCGCCACTGATGCCCGCCTGCGCACTCGCTTCAACGTCCTCATCGTGAACCTGGCGCTGGCCGACATCCTGTACTGCACCATCCTGCAGCCAGTGAGCGTCGACTCCTACCTGCACCTGCGCTGGAGGGGCGGAGCTACCTGGTGTCAAATGTTCGGGCTCCTCCTTTTCCTGTCCAACAGCGTGTCGATTATTACATTGTGTCTCATTGCTCTGAGTCGATACCTGGTGGTTGCTCATCGGAATTCACGTGTCGCTCGGCTTCTGCTGTCTCACCAGGGCGTCGCTGTGCTCCTTGTAAGTTCCTGGGCACTTGGTCTTGGCAGCTTTGCCCCTTTGTGGCCTGTCTACGTCTTCGCTCCTCAGGTCTGCACCTGCAGCTTCCACCGCATCAAAGGTCGCCCTTACACCACCATCTTGCTTTTTATGTACTTCTTCCTCGGGTTGGGATTCGTTGGACTTTTCTACTTTCTGATCTATCGTAAGGTGCGTGTTGCCGCAAAGGCGCTGATCAAGTACAGACCAAGTCGACGTTCCTCGAGACGCAAACAGCCCGAGCCTGAAGGCACGGATGGGGACGATAGCGGGATTGGGATTGGGACTGCAGCAACTCAGAGCAGTGAAGTCAGTGAGCAAGCCAGCGAGATACACCACAGCAAGACCAACGTGAACGAGCCTCAAACCATCTCCAGTGTCACCAACGCTGTTAATGTGGCATCAAATGGAACAAAAGATTCACCCAAAGCGGCAGCTCCAGCTCCAGCTGCAGCACCAGCATCCTCAGGAGAAGACAACGAGTTTAAACGTGTAACGAGGATGTGCTTCACTGTCTTCCTGTGCTTCGTAGGATGCTTCGTGCCTTTTCTGCTCCTGAACATCGCGGATAAAAACAGCCAAGCTCCACAGGTGGTCCACATGTTCTGTGCAAACCTCACCTGGCTTAACAGCTGCATCAACCCGTTGCTGTACGCGGCCATGAACCGTCAGTTTAATCAGGCCTATCGGGACCTGCTGGCCAAAGCAGCGTGGCCAATAATGCGATTATGGAAAAAGCGCTGAAGGACAAGTAGCTGCATCATCCGAGATAATCCTCGCTGCAGAACCAAAATCCAGAGGGTGGAGCTGGATCTGATCCAGCTCCGCTTATAACCCCTAACCCAGGAGACACTCTAGATCATGGAACAACAAACATACTTATCAGCTCTGAAACACAGGCAGTTCTCTCCACCCCCTGGTTTGACTCTGTCAAGGTACAAAGATCTGGTTTAGGTCCGACTCCACCCACTGGACTTTTGGTTCAACTCTACCGAGGTACAAGGAGCTGGATCAGGTCCGACTCCACCCACTGGACTTTTGCTTCTGCACCGAGCGGTACTTGCATCAACCTGCAGAGACTCTTACTAACCATAACTAATAGTTGACAATGCTAATGACGCACAAAGCAAAACTGCTAACTCGAACTTGACACTCTGTGATGCTTACGCCAAGACTGCTAATGACTGAAAATAAACAACACCGTATTTACTAACAGAGAAAATAAGAGAAAGATGTGATGAAGTGTAAACTAAAGCCTCTATATCTGTGTCTTATTAAAGTATTTTTGTATCTGTACTGTGTGTATTTGAAGCCTGTATATTTTTAATAAATGATGAAAAGCCAGTTTCTGTCTCAGATTGCCCACGAGTCATTAATATTCACAGATCAGACCCTCGAAGTTACAGCTTTACTGTTACAAAGCACTGACACTGGAGACTCCTTACAGAAAACTGCACCATATCAGCGATTACACACATGCGTCCGCCGTACAAATTCCTGTGAATGAGCTGTTACTATAGAAACGATTACGTATTAGGACACCATTGTGTAATTGCGTGCGGAATCTGCTGATCTAAATCAAAAGTTATTTTTAGAAATTATTTTTTATTACAATGTTACGGCTGGTACAACTTTATTTTTATTAGTAAAGCATTTTGCCCATCGTAATTCCTACTGGGATAGTTTATATTACATTGTATTGCATACGATTCAAGATACATACGGTTATGTGCAAAAGTTTGTGCCCCCATTTGTTTTATAATGGAAAAAAATGGTGAAACCAACCTTTATTTTAGTTAAAAATGCAATGGCTGTGTCTTTTCTTTGTAAGTTAGTAATAATTCCTTGTAAGCATTTTATACAATGATTGTTTTAAAAAAAAAAAAAAGTATAAAAAGTCTAATAATGCCTAATAAAGTTCTAATAAGGTGCTATAAATAATTTGACTTTGATAATTTGAAACCTGCATTAGTTCATTTTTGGAAGTTTTAGAATAATTGTTCGTAAAATGTCTTTTTTTATTTGGACATTAAAATGTTCAAACTTCAATAATTTCTCCATATTAATAACGAAGTCTTTCCATATTATATTCCAAAAATAAATAATTAGTGCCTTACAAATGACTTATAATGAGGAATAACTTGATGACTTTAGTGGACGCACTCACTGATGACATTTTAAAATGTAATAAAATGTTATAAATACATTCATAAGTAAGTGTTAGAGTTACTTTAGACCACTTTAGAGTTATTCACAGGCCATTATTATTATTATTAGTAGTAGTAGTAGTAGTAGTAATTAGCTCTATGAAGCATTATTAGAGTTTATAAAAATGCTTATTACCAACATAAAGAACTATACTATAAGCACAGTTATAATGTTTTATGAATTTTTTGAGTTTTGTTAGAAAGTGTTATGGAATTTACACATTAACATTCATCATTGATTGTTTTGTTGTTTAATTTTTGTTATTTGTGATGATGAAAGAGCGTCTGTCTGAAGCACGACACACACAAGTCTTGGTTTCTGTGTCATATCGTCCTAAGCGTACGCAAATTTATGTCCTGCACACGACAATACACACACACACACACGCTCACATGGAAGATTGCGATATAAATTCCTGCTCTTTGACAAGCTGGGCCTTGCTCTGATGACACACACGCACACACACACACACACACACACACACACACACACACGGCATGTTTCCTCTATAACAGCGTAGAGTATGAGGACATCACGAATCTCAAGTACTGCGTGTTATTTCTTACAAAGGTTAAGTGTTTACTGATGGCTGACCTTTATACTGATTTTTCCTCTTAATCTCCAAAAAAGAAAAACAGCCAGTCACGTACCAGGGTGGAGAATTTCATTCAAAACATTACACGATATTAAACAAAACCTTATAATAATAATAATAATAATAATAATAATAATAATAATAATATATATATATATATATATATATATATATATTTAAAGGACTACACATACGTCCAGCTCTGCATCTCTGACGTGGACAAATAAGCAGGAAAAAACACATCAGACATAAAATAATCATCAGCAGCAGTGAGTTACATAAAAATATTCTGTTCATTAGGATGTAAAATTGTTCAAAGAAGCTTTTTTATTATTTTTGCATTTACAATTCAGAGCGGAGAAAACATTTACTAGTAGGGCATCAAGTCACATCAGACTTTCATCAGATTCCAGCTGTTAATTCAAATGTACCTTCAAAATATTTTTGACCTTTGAGATAATAATTATTATCTTAAAGGAAAGTGGTTTCTATTTATCTATATAGTGCTTTCAGGTTCTTTTCATTTTCTATAAAAATTTTATAAAGTGCTTTGTTGGTTGACAGAATGTCATATTTCTGTATTTCACCATCAATCTCACATCAATCATTTCACTTCTACATTCAAAACCATCATTTTTAAGATTATTAATTAGTGCCACTTAATAGAGCTGAACTGACTTCAGAGGGAAACAGTCACCCAAGAGGAGAATATAATAAGAAGAACAGGTTCAAAAATAAGAATTAAGGAATTCTGTAATTAAAAAGACTGATCTGGTTTTTATACTGTGAGTAAATCTGAATTATCTGGATTTAGAGACTAGCTATTTTCCCCGAATGTGAAAATCAGACAGAATTAAAACTGCAGTGAAACTAGAGTCACATTTCCATACGTAAGTACTGTACAAAGAAAGAAAGAAAGAGGTAGAGACAAAAAAATGAAAAACAAAAGAAAAAGTAGTAAAAAAAACAATATGAAATAGAAAAGGAGAAAGAAAGACGGAAAAGAAAGAAAGAGATAGAGACAAAAAAGATAAAGAGATAAAAATACTAAAGAAAAAAATAACTCAATTTTTTAAAACCAAAAATGAAGCAAAAAGAAAAGAAAGAAAGAAATGGGTCGGAAAGAAAACAAATTTTTGGAAGACAAAAGGAAGACAGCAGGCAGACCAAAAATCTGTATATGTTAGAGATTAAAAAAATGACAATAAGAAAGAAAGGGGGAAATAAAAGAAATAGAAACAGAAATAAAGAGCAAGGAGGATAAAAATAAGAGAAAGGAAAAAGGATGTGATTGAGGGAATGTGATAAGAAGAAAAAAAAAAGACAGGATGTAAATTAGAGAAGAAAAAGAAAAAGACAATGAAAGCTCATCAAATTTGCGCTGTTAGAGCTTTTCCACCGGGCAGTGCAGTACGGTTACTATGGTTACGGTATAATTATGGTACGGTTACTACAGTTACTGTATGAGGTTCTGAGGTTGCTACACTGTTACTAAGCAACCAAGAGGCCAAGGGTGATGCTCAACACGATGCTACCACCTTCATGCTTCACAGTGGCGACGTGAAGGTTTCAGCGCTTTGTTCTAAGGTTCGGTTTCGATCTCATCAGACCTGAGAACTTTTCACAGATTTGCTGAGGTTCCAACATGACGTTTGGTAAACTCTAAACAGGATCATATACGCTTCCATGAAGACCAGCTCTGTGGGGTGTTTTTTGTTTGTCTTTACACTTGGCCTCTTTACCCGCTGACTGATTTTTGGTGGTCGGTCTCCTGTAGGCAGAGTCGCGCTTGTGTCGTAATCTTTCCACTTTTTAATCATGGAATGATCGTCTCTCAGGGATTTCAAAGTTTGGGACATTTTTTATAACCAAACCCTGACTGAAATTTTTCCAGAAGTTTGCCCGGACTTGTCTTGGCTCGCTCCTTGGCCTTCAGCTGTGTGTGTGTGTGTGTGTGTGTGTAGGTACGTTCTCGAACACGCTCTGGATTCTTCCAGGAACAGATGTATTCCTACATCTGTATATCATCTGACACTTTACACATTCCACACAGGACAACTAATTAAATAAATTCAGCTAATTATGTCACTCTTGATGGTATCTGGTTTCACCAGAACTGATTTTGGGGTTTAACAGCAATGTGGGGTGAATACTTACGCAAGCACAATTTTTTTTTATTTAGAAATACTTTTTCAAACTACAGTGATTGATTTTTCCTTCAGCTGAAATATTACGTGCTGTTTTGTGTAGATTCACGCCATAAAATCTCAATTAAACCCCAGGTTGTGAAAACTGTGGAAAAGTTCATGGGGCGGGGATCAAAACTTACGCAAAGTAAGCATATAGTGCACTACGTAGGGTTTACAGTGCCACAGTTATACCCTAGGTAGTGAGCATACAGTGTATATAGTGCACTATGCATTCAACAAATATTACTCTTCATAAAGTCCTGAGTGACAGCTCCATACATTTTAAATTCTGGTGAAATGATAATCACCTCTTTGAGTCACGAATGATTTAAAAAGAAATGTTCTTTGACAGATATAAGCTGATGTTCAGGTGATTTGCTCTCTGTCTCTGCCTCACTTAGCTTCCATCCAGTTATTATTACACCTAGTGGTCAAAAATGGGAACTGCAACAAGCGCTAATAGACGTCCATCTGGGCAGGATTCCTCCTGCCCCACGCTATGAACATGTTCAGTAGGAGGAGCAGACAGGGCAGTTAATGACGGGCTCCAGAATGGGCTGGTTTAAAAAAATAAGCTGTGTCGAAAAAGATCTTGTTTTCTAGCAAATAAACTGAATTAAATGTCATCAGAAAAAGCTGAGAAAAAGAAGAAAAATGTGTCTGCCTTTCCAACAGCCAGATTTTTTGGGCTAGTTTCAGGTGTCTTGTGTCGTGTTTGAGATGTAGCTGGGCTGGAGATTCTGCTGAAACCTGACCATTCGGTTAATTCATTAATTAATTGATTGATTAATTAAACCTTGAACAAAGGTTTGTCTAAAACCGCACAAAACGAGGTGCTAGACTGTACGCTGGATGATCGCATGTTGTCTACTTTCTACTGCGATTATGCGGTTACTCTAAAAACTCACTACACAGCAGCGTGCAGCACGGGTCAAGCGTGATAGCCTCGGGACTCCATTTTGTTTGAGGCTATCTGGTTATCAGTGTCTTACTGCAACACCAACACGAGATTTGAAGAGAGAGACAGTCACTACACTGCTGAAGATCACTGTGACTAATCATTGGTCCGGACTGTTTTTAGCTCCGCCCACACATCCCTGTCCGTTACACGAGCGCAGGTACTATTTCTTCAGTCCTCAAGAAATAACGACTAAACGCATTACCATGGTTTATTTACCGATCTGTAAATCTGCACTGTCCGGTGGGGGAAAAAAAAACAGAATTACATTGTAATAGATGTTCACTGATTTTTTTTTTCCCTCCCAATCGTTTAGCCCCAGCAGCCGATGCGTAGAGTAGCGTCCCAGCACCACAGGATAGCTTTAGGAAATAAAAAGTACTAGAAATTAAACAGACTTATTTTTTTTTTAGAGAGAATAACAGGATCAAATGATCAAAGTTGATGGTTCACACCCTCCAAGAGGTTTGGGTCGTTAAGAAACTCCTGCAGCGGCGTCAGATCAGCGGGAGAAAACGCCTCGGCGAGCATGTCCAGGAGGGGTGTGGCACCGTGGGAGCCCTTCAGAGGAACATCTGCGAAAGGATCTGTAATGAGGTCCAGAGTTCCCAGGAGATCTTCTGGAACGTCGTTGAAAGAAGTATCCAGAATGCTGTCGGGCGGAGTGGGACTGTCGCCGTAGCCAGAGAGCATCGGCGAGTTCTCTGGGCCTCGCAGCATGATGTCATTGTTCACGTCAGAAGGTGAAGGAGGGTCTTAAAGAAAGATGGAAATGTTGATGTGGAACAGAGGAGGAGATTTTAGTGCACATGAAGACAAGATTACAAACGTGTGAATTCGGGCCTGACCGATTTTAGAGGCGCTGAAATTTATGCTAGCGTCAGCCGACGTCATTTTACGATTTAAAAATTAAACCAACGTCATTTTTATAATTCAAAATCAAACTAAAACCGAGGTCCATTTAAATTAAGTTAGATAAAATCATGCTAACATCAGCTGACATTATTTTACAATTTAAAAATAAAACCACCTTCATTTTACAATCTAAAAATTAAACTGATGTCATGTTTTTTACTGAATTTATTGTTTTTTTGTTTTTTAGAATCTCACAAACTCAAATCTGAAAATAATATTAGGCAAGCCATTTAAATTATAAAATCACGTCAGTTTGATTTTTAAATCTAGTCAAATGGCTTAGTCGAGTGCAAAAGTTTGTGCACCCTTAGGACAGAATAACGTGCAAAGAAACATTAGTGTGTTTGGGGTCATGCATGTGGTCCTTCAGTATCACTATATTAAATATTAATATATTCCTCGTTTTAAAAAATATCAGTTTAAAAGTTTGCATCTCCCTTTCAACATAATATAAAAATTCTGTAACTCTGTATAATTGTTCTTGTTGCATTATGCTCCCGCATTTTCCACCCCATTTGTGTCCTGGTCAAGTATCACTGGGGGATGCAAACTTTTGCATTTAACGCAACACACAAAATCTGAGTGATTAGCGCCCCCTAGTGTCTGAAACTGAGTTTGGCATGACAGCTTTCTTACAGAATATTCTTAATGCTTCACTGGTGTAATTTTGATCAATTCTCATAATAAAAATTTTATCACCCAATTTTATCAGTCAGGCCCTGGTGTGAATTACGTTTATGAAATTATTAACATGAAACACACACATAAGAAATGTAAGAATGTGCACATGCAGACAGCGGAAGTGTAATAGTAATGCAGTGGAAGGTTAGTAAAAGAAATACATCAGTTCATTAATAAACTTCCCAGACGGACACCATTAATGTAAATGAATGACACATGACCAGATCCTGCTAAACATTCAAACAGCGCTTGAAGCACAGCGTGCTGTTATCAGCCAATCGCCGAGAGTAAGGAGACGGATGATCTGATTGGCTGTCTGGGTGACAGGGAGGCGGGACTCACCGTTGTGCTGAGCACACGGCTCAGGCGCTGGGCCTTCAGGCGCGCTCGTACACCCATTCCTGTTGCAACCAAGCACACAGTAACACAGTTACTATGGCAACCACCCTTACCAACCAATGGCAACGTTACAGCCATCTCAGTGACCAATAAGAATCGTCGCGGCTTGATTCTCTTTTACGATTACGCCGCTCTTTGGTGGGTCACAAACATTTTTTAATATCATAACATTCTTTTGGCAGTCAATAAACAAGATCATTGTAACCACGGCAACCAATAATCGAGAATCAGGGCACAACACAATGATGACACGCGATGAGAAAGTGACTATAAGTGGACAAAAATTAAATTTCAGCACTGAGATCCGAAAGATTTTCGATGCTCCACTTTATAAACAGATTGAAAGACGTGCGTTTATGGAAGGAGTCTCCAGTGTCAGCGCTTTGTTAAAAGTCAGAGGTAAAGCTGTAACTGTAAGTTTTCTGACATCTTCAGGACAGAGGAGTTTACTCTCCTTTATGGTTTCTTGGTTTGGTGCTTTTTTTTTTGTCTTATTAACTTCAAGAGAGAGAATAAAGAGAGGCTGGTGAGGGAACGACTGTTTATAGCTGCTATAACGTAAGTGACAAGTTAGTAGGAACTAATTCGTTTAAATGTAACAATAAATGGATAAAACGTGTGTGTCATTCTTTAATAAAACAAAACATTGTATGTGTTGGCAAATTGCTGTGGTACAAGAGGAACAAAACACTCGGGTACATGCTGTTATAGGAAAATAATCAACTCCAGAGAGCTAAGAGTAACTCCACTGATTATTTTACTGTAGCAGCACAACACGCGGTGTTTTATTCCTTACGTAATTAGTGCATGAGCATGTTTCTACAACACTACAGAGCACATACTTACTCTTTTGAAACGAAGACCAGCTTGGTTTTAATGTATTTAATGTAGGGACTTTGATCTGAAACACACACACACACACACACACACACACACACACACACACACACACAAAGATAAAAATGAAAGAGTAAAAGAGTCAACTCTGTCAACATTTCACTTTCACACGTATCTTCTGTTGTGAATTTTCTTTTTTTTTAACATTAAGAGAAAGACGCATGCTGCTCTTTTTAATTCTCTGATGTTTTCTTCCGGCTGGTTAGAAGTGGGCGGAGCTATACTGGAATTAGGTGATGTCAGTGAACCCCGTGCACCAATCAGAAATAAGGATTTTCACCTGTAAAATTACCATGCACTGATTTACATTTAGCCAAACCCTCAAAACTCCATAAAAGGAAATTCAATTTGATTTTATTTATATATATATCGCTTTTAAAAATGGACACGGTCACAGAGCAGCTTTATAGAAATGTTAACTATTGGTCCAAAAATTGATTTTAATTTTGTCTGTTACTTTTCCTTGACCTTGCCCGTAACACACACACACACACACACACACACACACACACACACACACACTGAGCCGCTCACCTCCAGTCTTCTCGTTGTAGTACTTGCCGAACACCTGGTCTTTAGGCGTGTTGGGGTAGAGGAACTGCAGCGGGTACACGGGCGCGTTCTCCGCCTCCATGATCTGAAAGTTGCGCAGGATCTCGGGGAAAGGAATCTGCTTGAGGTCCACGCTGGTGAAGGGCTGCACCGTCCTCACGTTGGGGTTACCTGCAACCACACGGCGTACGCCTGCGTTAGGACTGTGTGTGGAGACGTAGCTGGAGGAATTGCAGGTTTTAAACCCTCAGAAATATCTTACGAAAGTTCCGAATGCTTAACATGTAAAAAGATCAACGTAGTTACATATTTAACCGCCCCAAACGCCAAACGAACTCATCTCTTAGCTTGTTAAAGCATGTTTTATAGGCTAGCAGGTGCTATGAAACAGGATTAACCAATCAGGATCAGGCATTCGTCCCGTTTCTGCTTGAACGCTACTAGCTAGCTAGCTACTCTCTGAGCTCAGGGATGTCGATGGAGGAGAAAAAAGAAAAGTAGATCTGGTTTTATAAGAATAAAAATGTCATTATACCACCATACGCTAGCATCATAATTTAATTGTTTTCAGAGGAAAATGATTTCTGGCTTTGCTACTGGCTCTGACAGGAAAAGTGGGCGGTCCTCTGTCCATCAAACAAGGGGGCGGAGCAACAAACAGTGCGGAACAATACAGAATCACACTGTGTAATGGACAATGACTGGGTATTACATACAATTTAATCAGAAATGTTAGGTGAAAAAATGGTTAATGGAGAAATTTAACCTTTAACTGAACAAAAATGGAGAAGAAAATAATTATTGGCACCCCTGGAAATTCTTCTGGAGCATGTTGCCATACTGAGCTTATCTTTTAGATAGTGTGTGTGTGTGTGTGTGTTAATACCTTTATTAGAGTACTCCACCCAGCTGAACGTGATTCCTCCATCTCTGATGCTTTCACTGAAGCGCAGGAGGAACGTTCCACCCTGTTTCTTCTTCAGCAGAACCTTCTCCGTCCCCCTACTCACAAAACCCATGATGGACCTACACACACACACACACACACACACACACACACACACACACACAACAATAACCTTCTATCAGTTGTTTTTTTCAGTTTTCAGTTTCTGTTTTTATTCATTGACAGCCCTGAAGCTTCTCGCTGATTGCGATGCTGTTAATCGAGGCGTTCCTCAGGGTTCAGTACTCGGTCCACTCGCTTCCACCTCAATACTTAATACAGTTTTTTACCAATAATAACAACGATTTATTGTCGGAAAACCTAAAGTTACAGCTTTACCTCTGACTGTTACAAAGCGCCGACACTGACACTGGAGACTCCTTCCATTAAATGTTCAATAAACGTCTCCTCACGTATCAACGATTGCATGCTGTTTTTTTTTTTTTTTTTGGAGCATGCGCCGTACGAGTCCCTGTGAATGAGCTGTTGCTATAGAAACGATAACGTATTAGAGCGAGCGCATTAATATAAACCTGCGCTACTGTCAGAGCTGCTGTTATAAAAAAAAACTAATCAACACCTTCTGACCAATCAGAATCCAGAATTCAACAGCAGTGTAGTGTCACTAAGTCAAAGAACACACACACACACACACATACCCATCCTCCCACATATTGGCGAGGTAGACCTTCACCAGGTTCAGAATTCCATCCAGCCAAACCCACAGCGTGAAGTTCTGCCCAAGAATGTTCTCCTACAAGAGCAACACACACACACTTGCTTTCGTAACTCTTCACACACACACACAAACTTGCATAAACACTTTAATACCAGATAGCAGATTATTTATTAAAGTTTAACTCTTACCTTGCTGAATCTGGTCCAGGATATTTTACAGTTTTCATAATCGTCTTGTTTTCCTGAACAAATAAAGTGCTTCATATTATAAAGTGTGAAATAAATTCTAGCTGAGAAACATTAAGAAACATGAAAACCACTTTAAATATTGTAAATATTGAAAAAAAATATGCAGTGTATTAAATTATGTTTGTGAATTATGTTTTAATTTCATTAACTAAAAGTAAACTGTACAAATTAATACACTAAAACCTTTTTTATTTTTTTATTCATAATTTCTATTTCGAGTAAAAGTGTCTTGGTGTCTAATTTGCAGTACTTCATAAATAATCTCTTGATCTTGTTAATAAATTTGTAGTATTTGATAAATCGCACATTTACTACATGCATATAAAATAAGAACTATATCGGGGCTAAAGCGGAACCCTGTGGGACGCCACACTGCATGTTTTCACTGAACAATCTCCATTAAAGCTAACAAGCTATTAACGTTCTGTCACTGCACAAAAGCTTAAAAGCGCTAGTTTCTCAAAAGACTCTAGAGTTAGCATATGCCTTACTTCAGCTACGTATTCCAAGGATTGTATTCGGAGTCAATGACTCTGTTATGACAGTATTTCCATGGGGAAAGTTCCTGGTATTCAGAGTTGGGTTACGCAGCTTCTTAACTTTTATTTTCTGAGCTCCGCATTCAGATGATTTGAATCACCTGTGTGTAGTTAACACCTCCGAGGTTGCCAGATTTTTCTTGAGTAGAAGCATCACTGAGTTTTCAGTAGACCACCGCCTTTAAACCCGAAAGAAATCAGGGATAGAAAATGAGGACTGAAGAAGGAAATTACGTTTATCTAAATCTAACAGGAGTCTAGTATATTCTCGATATATAGCTGCAGGAATAGTCCTAGTTGTACTTATGACATTAATCCCTGGTTTAGTTTAACAAAATGGCTTCCACACTCATTATTCAGCAGCGCATAGAATAGCACTTGATCCAGCACAACATTCAACAGTCTCTCGCATGCACCATTTAATGAAGCCACTTTAGCAAGAGATAATAAACCGAGGCCAGGAAATCATAATGTGTGCACGGGATATAATCTAATTCGATGTTTAAAAAAAAAAAAGAAAAAAAAAATGTGTCCACGGTTTGAAGGATAATCTGACCTAGCGCTCATCTGCTACGCTTCCAGAGAAACTTTAAATTAATTCATAATTTTATCCATAAAAATTTCACTCATTGAGATAAGCCACGTCTCTGATAAAGAAGAGTCTTCTCAGATGTCCTCCTTGCCCTTTAAAGTGACAATATCGTTAATTAATTAATTAAATGTGTCGTATTTATGTCTTTAATAAAGACATGTATTTAATATTGTCCTCAAATGACATTCCACAGTGTGTTTGAGTGTATTTAAGTTCAAGATCAGAATTATGTGTAACTGAGCCACGCCTCTGTTTAAGACAAACTCCGCCCCCGCTTGCGTAACTCTCACGTAACTTCTGAATAGCGCTGAAGTCGGTAGTTACGCCTGAGCTCTGAATACTGCTGTGTGTAATTTCAGTATTGAATCCTCACTGTGCTCTTAACTCAACTCTGCACATGAGACGCAAATTTGAAACAATAACGCTGCATGTTCCGTGATTTTACCGAAGAGCTTCTGCGCAAGAGTCTCAAGCTGGTCTGCGTCCAGGCCTCGTTTAGCACACGACTGGAACTGCCAGCTCAGCATCTGCCCCAGCTGAGACCAGGTCGCTACGGGAGAACTCGCAAAGAACACCAGGTTCTAACAAAGCACGCAAACACACACACACACACACACACACACGGTAGTGATATTAGTGATGCTTAACATATACGTTTTATTCTGTATGTTAGAAGGATGTGCATATGTGTGTGTGTACGCATGTGTGTGTGTGTGTGTGTGTGCGTGTTTGAGCCTCTGACCTTGGGGTCAGTAGACAGCATGTTGAACCACAGTACGGACGCCCAGGCGCTCTGCTGCTGGCTGGAGTTAGAGATCACTACGACAGGCAGCGAGCACGTCTGACAACGAGACAGAGAGATTTTTAGAAAACTATAAAAACCTTCTAAAGCTTTGTGAAGAACAATCGGAGCAGTCTCACCTCCAGAGGGACAGACAGGTCGTGCAGGTTGAACTGCGTCTCAAAGTGTATGGTGTGGAGCTCCTCGGTCACGCTCAGAGACAGCTGGATACACACACACACACACACATACACACACACGACTATAGCTATTAAAACCAGTCACTTATGAATACATAGCAATGATAGAAATTTTTAGCTACACAGTGATCACTAAAGTTGAACGTTTTCATTTTAAACTTCACACAGTCGCTGCCAAAAATATGACAAAACAAAAATATATTATAAGTTATATTATGGTTGTGCTAACACTTTAAAAAAAAGTATTTGTGTTGGTTTGTGCTGTAATATGTTTAACAGAAACATGTTCATTCCTTTTCTGGTTGTGTCGTCACGGTGACTGCGCATTTCACGTGTTTCTGTGTTGAACTGATGGTGTGTGTGTGTGTGTGTGTGCATGAAAACCTTAAACACGGTTCATGAAACATAATGAAACATTTTTGAAAACCTACACAACATATCGAGACGTATGTAAATTATTTTGTTGCGGTTTGTTCCAAAATGTCTGCTTTTCCTCTGGCTTAAATACAATTAACCAAATCCATTTTAGACCAAATCAATCAATTAGTTCATTCATTATGTAATTACAGACAAATTAAGACTTTTAACAACACTACTCACGTCATTGTTGCCTTTCCCTCCTGCTCCAACCTTCTGCTCTTTTAAAGTCTGAGAGGAAACACATCATTTCATTTATCTTTCTCAGGATTAGATAAACAACATGTAAAGCCTGAGAATTTATAAAAATAAAATTTAAAATAACCCACCAAATGTCTGAAATCTGCCACCATTCCACCGTTCATGCTCTCGGACATGTTTAAGGCTTTACTCGACGTCCCCAGAACGTTAAACTTGCGATACCTTCAGCAAAAACGCACAAACAAACGAATATATTAATAATTTTAACTATTAAAAGTTTGAATAAAAAGCATTTATTACACACACGTCATGCTTTTGTTGGGAAATATCCGTTTGTTTGTTTTTTTTTTTAAACACATACCCTTTCACATTCGGGGCGTCCCTTAAACACACAGAGAAAGAAACACACGGTCACAACAGTATCGGACGTTCCACGTGACGTCTATTTTACATAGAAAGTATATTTAAAAAAAAAAAAAAAAAGAAAGAGAGGAAAAAGTTCTTACTTGTTAATGGACACGCTCACTTTCATGGCATGGTTGAGTTCAGGAACCTTAAAGAGAAACCTGTAGACACATGATCAGTGATATGGATGAGCTCGAGTAACGTGTAAAACCTGCGCCTCATCCTACGTGAGCTTCACGCTGTACGACATTTCCGCCCGACGTCGCTGTCGCAGGCAACAATCACACGCTGTAAAAGAATTCGTTGGTTGTGAGATGAGATACGTGAACTTCGAGGGCACGGGACACCACAAGGTTCTGATTTAGGTCCGCTCTTCTTCTCTCTTAATTCACTCCTCATTATCGCTCAGGGCCTTTTTCCGCTGCGCAACTTTTTTCTCCTAAATTTTATCATCAATTCCTGCCTACTAGCCAGCGATCACATGACAGCTACAGACTGGAGAGGGTGAAGGCTAACACGTGCTTCGTCCACGACACACATCTTTCCAAACTGCTGCTCATGCACACGCAGAACCAGAGATGTGCACTCGAGTTAGTGACTCAGACTCGAGTCGCATTTTCATAGACTTCAGACTCAACAAAAAGGACTCGTGAATGTTTTCAGTGTATTTTTTGTGCTGTAAAGATGATGCAGTGACTCTTACTATCGTCATGGTAACCATCTCAGCTGTCTCTCAAGCTGCTAGAGAAGAGAGAACTAACGCCCCAAAGTCGCATCAGTTCCGGTTTATTTCTTGGTTTTGAATGCGGGGGAAAAAAATTAGCACGTGAGGACGGAACAGAAGCTAATTCGACCTTCAGGCGTCTAAAATGGTGAAGAGAGTGACGATGCTTTACCTGGCTTTGACTGAGAACTGGATGCTTGTGCGCAGGACCAGGGGACCTCGACCCTGCGGCATGGAGGGCTGCGTCTCCACCACAAAAGCGCTAAAGCAAACACAAAACACACACACACACACACACACACACCTGTGTTTGAAGTGCTGGAGGAAGGTGTATGGAGTGTGAAATTGTAAGTGTGTTTTATTGCTTTCATATAATTTTTATGACAATGGATATCCTCCTGTAAAGAGTGTGTGTGTGTGTGTGTGTGTGCGTGTGTGTGTACGTACCTCTTCAGCAGACTGGTTAGCAATGTGTCCACTCGTTCCTGTAGCCCGGGCTTTTGAGTCTTGATGGGATCTTCATCGTAAGTCAGCTTGCCATGAAGCTCCTCCAGTTTCTGCAGGAACTTACGCAGTTGGAACATTCCGTCTCCCACCGCAGTGAACCTGTCCGGGTCAGACAGAGGTTTTAGATCAGACAGGGATTAGACGCCATACACAGTTGCGGAAGAGAGTGACTTGATCGCTCTGTATTGGTGCTGAAGCGGCTCGTTGTTACGCGTCGCTGCCGTACTCGTTTAGGTGAACGCTGAGAGTCGAGTCGCTTATATCATACAGACTGTTTTCTTCTTTTCTGTAAGGAGACGTTTCTTTAACATTTATGGAAGGAGTCTCCAGTGTCAGTGCTTTGTAAAAGTCTGAGGTAAAGCTGTTATCTGATGTAATGTCAGAAAATGATTCGAATGATTTGAGTCACTAAAGAAGAGCTGAAATTTTCATCACTAGCTAAGATAACATGCGGCCACACTAACGAGAGGAATGTGATTAAATAAAATAAAAAAACAATTACTTTAATTAAACACAATCAACCAGGATCATTTTCATGCGTGTCACTATAAATGACATCACTTCCTGTATCAAAGTTGTCTCCGATTGGTCGTTTTTTTTTAAAAAAGATGACGCAGATCAGTGACTTTGTGGGTTTTAAATAATTGAGATACATTTATTATTAAACATACAGCTGCAGCATGTTATATACTATAAGCTTCGATTGTTTTCTTAACATTAAAATAAATTTAAAATTGAATCTTCTCTAACACGATGTTTTCTCTAATGGAGCTATCGATCAGATTATTAACAGATTATTAGTTAGTGGCATAGAGTCGTACCATTTCTCCAGAGGTTCGAGGTTGGTGTCTTCCGAAGCCCCGATGCAGGAGACCTGCTGCCTGCGCTTCCACTCCTTCACTTCCTCCAAGAGCACGGACAGGAGATGATCGGCACTGCTCAGCAGAGACGCTGTCTCCAAGAGAAACGACTGAGGAACACAGGGATGTTCTCAAAGTTCTATCAAAGAACCAGCAGGAACACCAGACACACGTGCACACGTTATACTCGTACCTTTCTAGCCGTGTTGAGTCTGTTGAGCATCACTTTAAGCTCTTTTATCTGCCTGTTATTCTCCGTTTCGTCTGTCGTTCCTGAAATCGCATGATTACTGTTACGTTTGAATTCACACCTCACATTTCAACACACGCTTATGTTTCTTCAGATGGAACATCATCCAAAACAAACCTCTGAAATCCCTGAGTTCTTGGTTTTTTTTTTTTGTTTATTTTTAATTGAGATGTCAATCAAACGAGGAGAATGCATGATGAGTCAAAGATGAAGATGTCTCTGTAGTATTAAATAACCAAAATGTCATTGTGAAATAGGAAACAGGAAGTGATGTAAGGACACCGAGGGTCTGATGAAGAGGGAAGCTGATCTCACCATCCATCTTGTGTGTCTGATATTTGAAGTCAAACTCGTCCTGCTGCTCCTCCAAAGACCTCAGTGAGTGCTCCATCGTCTGTCAATCAATCCATCCATCAATACATCAATTATTTATTCATCCATCCATCCATCCAAATGTACACAGTAGTAAGTCACTGACACACACCTGGACTTTGCTCTTAAAATCTCGGATGTTCTTCTCTAAGTGTCTCTGATTTTCCGACTCCATGGAGCTCTGCTGAACCTGTAACATCTGCACCTGAGAGAAGAACAAGCAAGTTGGGGTTGGGTGGAGGGAGGTGGGGTGTTGGAGTGTGGCTAGAGATGCTTGCTTTTCATTTGCACGATGCATAAACCTGCCCATTGCATCATGTAACCCCGCCCACCTTTACTTTTATATAATCAGCGATTACTCGCATGCCAGTTCAGCGATAATGTTAATGTGTTAACACAGGGTGAAGGAAACGGCGCGGTCGAGGATGATGAGTGATGGCACTGATGATGACGGGGATGATGATGATGACGGCAGTGAGAGTGAGGACCGTAATAACAGTGATGGTGACGACGACGACAATTACAGTGTTGGTGATAATCACAGTGATGATGTCACTGATAATTATGATGATAAGGAAGGTGAAAGTGATGGCAGTGATGATCGTGATGATGATTGTGATGATGACAGTGATGGTGATAATGACAGTGATGACGATAATGACAGTGATGATAATTACAGTGATGACGATAATGACAGTGATGACAGTGATGGTGATAATTACAGTGATGACGACAATGACAGTGATGACGATAATGACAGTGATGATAATTACAGTGATGACGATAATGACAGTGATGGTGATAATGACAGTGATGGCGATAATGACAGTGATGGTGATAATGACAGTGATGACGATAATGACAGTGATGACGATAACGACAGTGATGGTGATAATGACAGTGATGACGATAATGACAGTGATGGCGATAATGACAGTGATGATGATAATGACAGTGATGGTGATAATGACAGTGATGACGATAATGACAGCGATAATGACAGTGATGGCGATAATGACAGTGATGACGATAATGACAGTGATGGCGATAATGACAGTGATGATGATAATGACAGTGATGACGATAATGACAGCGATAATGACAGTGATGGCGATAATGACAGTGATGACGATAATGACAGTGATGATAATGACAGTGATGGCGATAATGACAGTGATGACGATAATGACAGTGATGATAATGACAGTGATGGCGATAATGACAGTGATGATAATGACAGTGATGGCGATAATGACAGTGATGATAATGACAGTGATGGCGATAATGACAGTGATGACGATAATGACAGTGATGGTGATAATGACAGTGATGGTGATAATGACAGTGATGATAATGACAGTGATGGCGATAATGACAGTGATGGCGATAATGACAGTGATGACGATAATGACAGTGATGACAGTGATGGTGATAATGACAGTGATGACGATAATGACAGTGATGACGATAACGACAGTGATGGTGATAATGACAGTGATGACGATAACGACAGTGATGGTGATAATGACAGTGATGACGACAATGACAGTGATGGTGATAATGACAGTGATGGTGATAATGACAGTGATGACGATAATGACAGTGATGGCGACAATGACAGTGATGGCGATAATGACAGTGATGGCGATAATGACAGTGATGACGACAATGACAGTGATGACGACAATGACAGTGATGACGATAATGACAGTGATGACGACAATGACAGTGATGACGATAATGACAGTGATGACGATAATGACAGTAATGACAGTGATGGCGATAATGACAGTGATGACGACAATGACAGTGATGGCGACAATGACAGTGATGACGATAATGACAGTGATGACGATAATGACAGTGATGACGATAATGACAGTGATGACGACAATGACAGTGATGACGATAATGACAGTGATGACGATAATGACAGTAATGACAGTGATGGCGATAATGACAGTGATGGCGATAATGACAGTGATGACGACAATGACAGTGATGACGATAATGACAGTGATGACGATAATGACAGTGATGACGACAATGACAGTGATGACGATAATGACAGTGATGACGATAATGACAGTGATGGCGATAATGACAGTGATGGCGATAATGACAGTGATGACGACAATGACAGTGATGACGATAATGACAGTGATGACGATAATGACAGTGATGACGACAATGACAGTGATGACGATAATGACAGTGATGACGATAATGACAGTGATGACGATAATGACAGTAATGACAGTGATGACGATAATGACAGTGATGACGACAATGACAGTGATGACGACAATGACAGTGATGACGATAATGACAGTGATGACGACAATGACAGTGATGACGATAATGACAGTGATGACGATAATTACAGTGATGACGACAATGACAGTGATGACGATAATGACAGTGATGACGATAATGACAGTGATGGTGATAATGACAGTGATGGTGATAATGACAGTGATGACGATAATTACAGTGATGGTGATAATGACAGTGATGACGATAATTACAGTGATGACGATAAGGACAATGATGATGACGCTGACAATCATGGATAACTACTTTTATATTATATTTCAGTAATATAAATAAACAGTTTCACACTTCTTGTGCCAGCTCTGCAGCCTTCAGAATCTCTTGCTCTTTACGCAGGAACCAGTTGATGGTTTCAGTCAGCCTGCACGGATCTTCCTGGTACCTCTGCTACAAACAGAAGAAATTTAATTAAATGAAAAATTCTTCCACGGTCCATTAAACTGAAAGTGACAAGAGAAACAAGTTTTACCTGAAATTGTTGCTTGAAGTGACGGAAATTACGGTGCATGAGGAAATTATTCTCCTGCACAAACCGGCTGTACTGATTATCCAGGTTCTCCAACAGGATCTGGAACAGGACCACGGCCCGGGACGAGTCCCGCGAAGCCCCTTCCCTAGTGATACACACACACACACACACACACACACACACACACACACACACACACCGTACACAGCTAATGAAGTTATCGTTTGTGCACCAACGCTACAGTCTAAACAGGAAGGTTTTTTATTTTATGTTTCGGATACACTCTAAATCTGACTATCCTTCATTCATTCTTTCATTCGTTCTTTCACTCATCCACTCATTCGTTCATTTGTTTGTTCATTTATTGGTTCAGCCGTCCATTCATTCATTCATCTATCCAAAAATTCATCCATCTGTTTGTTCGTTCATTTATTGGTTCATCCATCAGTTCAATCATTCATCCATTCATTCATACATTTGTTTGTTCGGTTCATCTGTCCATTCACTCACTCATTCATTCGCTTCTGTGTGCGTGTGTGTGTGTGTGTGTGTGTTACTCACCAGTCCTGCTCCTCTATCCAGTGAGCGAGATATTCTCTCACAGCCATGGGTAGAGCATCAGTGTGGTACAGCTCATCTACCCTTTGCAAACACACCAAGTCCAACTGCTTCAGACGCTCCCACTGCGCCATTCTATACACACACACACACACACACACACACACACACAATATATATATATATATATATATACATACATTTATCTGCATTTTAGGAAATGTACAGAATCCACTGTTGGATTATATTAATGCGCTCATTACATTAATACGTTATCGTTTCTATAGTAACAGAGACCTGTACTGCGCTGTAACATTGATGGAAGGAGTCTCCAGTGTCAGAGCTATGTAACAGTCAGAGATAAAGCTGTAACTTTAAGTTTTCTGACATCTTCAGGACAGAGGAGGAGTTTACACTTTGACTTCAAGTTTACTTCAAACTCAGGAGGGAAAAGAAAAGGAGAGGGGAGGCTGGTGAGGAAACGACGTCACCGGAAGTTGTGCATAAAGTTGTCTTGTGCAAGGCATCATTGGATTCAAGAACATTGTGAATGATGAAAAAAATAATACTAATAAATTAAATGCAAATTGTATCATTCATGGTGTTAAAAATGTTATTTTATTTGTAGCAAAGGAAATAAGTAAAAAAAATGTACACTTTACCTTTAAAAGCTGGTTTTTATTATCCTCTGCTACTCTACACTGAGTTTGATGAGCGTTAAAAAATAAAATAAGCAATTTAATTTATGACAACATCCACAATCCACGAGAGGTTCGCTTCATCTAATCTTACCTGTGTTCTCCGCTCCACACCCGCTGATCAACACCTGAACCCAGGACAAAGACTACAGATAAACACAAATAAACACACCGCTGCTGTGCGCCTCAGTGCCGCTGTTCCCTCTCACCCCCTCCGCCAACGCTGCAGCTGATTGGTCCAAAAGCGCCGAGTGCGTCCTCTGTGCTGCTCCACCATTGGCTGCTCGTCTCTCAGCTCCCGCCCTTACATGACGCGCAACACGTGAGCAAGAGAGAAGACTGCGATTGGACGACAGCGCCGTCAATCAAACCTGCGGAGGGGGAAAGCGAGAGGAACAGCGAGAACGAAACCTAAGCAGAGAGAATCGGTTCTTCCAAGAAATGACGAAGTGAAAGTTAAAGTGCGTCACAGCAGCGCGCGCCATTTAAATTATTATTATTAGTAGTAGTAGTAATAGTAGTAGTATTGATAATAAAAATAATAGTAATTAATTAACCAATCAACCAACCAATTACTTAATTAATTAATTAATTGATACTTCTATTACCTGATAGCAGTAGTAGTATTACTATTAGTAGCCTTTGTTAGCAAACAACACAAACCGTTCTTAAGTAGCAAAAAAAATAAATAAATCTTTGAGTTTTGTCCGGTTTTTGGAAACGTCACAGCACTGTAACTATTATTAATACTCTCTTGATCATAAAAAAAGAAATCCTGTGCTGCTCTTTTCTAAGATGTAAGCCAACAAAACCGCATCTTCTCAAATTGCTGCATCACAAGGCGGCGTAACGCGCTCCGAGGAAAGAGCTGTCTGCCCTCTTCCACATACCTGAGCTCACGGACGACCACGATTGGCTAGTATTGACGTGATTGACACCGGAGTGAGAGTGTGCCCCTCCCATCCAGACAGCACCGCCAGTTATGGCCGTAGCATCCTGAACTCGTGATCTCTGGACGATAAGATGATCGCCGTTCTTTTGTATCATCTAAGACCTTGGGTTTGTTTGGGAATTATTTACCAATGCAGGTCCAAAATCCTGATGGACCGATGGAATGAAACGGACTAGTGTCTGTCAGGTGAACTTTTTTTTTTACTCTTTTTACAAGTTCATACTTACTGCAGTTCATGTTGTTGCTATTTAGTGTATAGGTTTTTTGCCTCTGATCGCTCTGATCGCTCGTCCCAGTCGCAGGAGGCGATAACCGCACACTGCATGCGCTTCACACAGTGAATAGTGTGAAAGATATTACTCACAAAAAATGCTAATTTTTGAAATTGCGCTTGCTAACACGGCTCTGGGGCTCCTGAACTGAACTGCAACCAGGAGCAATGTGAACGCTTCAAGTCAGGATTCTTCTGCTGTCTCTTGAGAGAAACCTCCTAAGCATAGCTGTGTAAAAGATGGAAGTGCACATGTGCGTTCATGAAAGCTTCCAATTAACTGTTGAGTTGATGTTACAAAGACTCCTTGAATGATGGTGCAGTTGGGGTATGAGTATGAAAAAGACAGGCATTTGGATAGGTGTTCGGTGTTTGGTTTGTTTTGATAGCAGACCTGTCTGATCCATCCTGATGTCCTACTGGGGCCCCATATGGACGGCCTGAAGATCAGTGGGATTGCTGGGGATGGTGCTGCTTGAGGACTGTGGAGATGGCTTCAGGATTTCATATGCTGGCTTTGGGGCTGCGGTTGCAGCAAGCAGTTTTGCACTCAGGTCTCCTTCAACAAACCGGACTTCATGTGAAAACTGTGATGAATTTCCTGGTTGCACAACTGCACTATTTGTCCATGTAGTACACAGTCACAGAAGGGAATGATTTATAATCGCACTATCCGGTGACACCCAGATGAGGATGAGTTCCCTTTTGAGCCTGGTTCCTCTCAAGGTTTCTTCCTCATATCATCTCAAGGAGTTTTTCCTCACCATCGTCACCTCTGGCTCACTCATTAGGGAAAAATTCACACATTTACAGTTTATTTTGATTTAATTTCATTTGAATGTACTTATTTCTGTAAAGCTGCTTTGTGACAATGTCCATTGTTAAAAGCGCTATACAAATAAAATAAAATTGAATTGAATTGATAGCTTTCATGAATGGAAGCTATTCTGAACATCCAGAACTTCATTTTACATCAAAACAAAAACAATGGGGTTTTTTTTGAGGGGAGTTTCACATTTCTGTGCATTCACGGGGCATAATTATTTTCAAAATGATGAAATAAAATATTTTTAAACATTTTTAAACCATGATCTACAATGCTATATGTTTTTTTTAATTCTGCTAAGATGAATGCTAAAGGTTGAGTTCCACAGAGCTCAGTTCTCGCCCTTCTGTTATTCTCGCTGTCTATATTAAGCGCCGATTGGCATTTATAAGCTGATGATGCTGTTCTCTTTTGTTCTGCCCGAGGCACACCTCTAGTCTCAATAAGATGAAACTTTCAGAAAAGCTTTCTAAAAAAGAAAAGAAAGAAAGAAAACAATAACGAGTAAGGTGTCATACATTACACCGCATTCCAGTGTTTATTTTACAGTTCATTTTAAAGCGTGTTCATTTCCACTTACTCCTTCCTCATTGTATTTGAGTTTGAAGTTGTTCAACCAGTAACACTTTCACTCTCCTTTCTCACACTTTTCAGTGATACAGGACGTGATAATCGACATGTTTCACAAGGACTTATACAAGAAGCGAAATCATCATGTGACGTCGACTTGCCAGGCCTCAGGAACAGGAAGAACTGTTCAAACAGCGACAAGCAGAAATGAATAAACCTGAAAGCTGATCAAAAAAAGACAGAGAGATTTTGCAATTTCACAGCATACAGCAACTGTCACTCATGTCATCATCATTATTATTATTATTATTATTATTATTATTATTATTATTATTTAAACTGCTATTAAACTACTCGTATTGACTTGTTGATGGTGAAAATGGACAGAACATAACCCACATTTACAAAACGTTTTTTTTCTGTGAGATGCTCTGAAGAGTGAACTGACAATCACCAGCTTTAAACTGCTTCAAACGTCTTGAATCCACCTCTCTCTGTCCTTTTTCATCATAAAAATAACATAAATTAATGAACAACCATTCACACACTCACCTAAAATAACCTGAACTTTGAATATTAAATATTCACATCATTTATTAGTTCATTTAAGCCTTTGGAAATGAAAGAATGAACATCTGTAACTGATATTTTAGATTGTTTTAAAAAGAGAGTGACTCCAATTTTGTCCACAAAAGTTTGATTCTCTTGAATGATTTGATTCAGATTCATTTAAGCGCACGTCCATTTTGTCCAAGTTTATACACCTGTAACTACCGTTTTTGAAACAATACTGATTTATTCAGACCACAAACATTTTAAACAATGTAGAGATAATCACTAATCACCGCTATAGTGAGTTATTTACAGTTTCAGTCGGAAGTTTACAGGATGATCAGCATATATTGTTATTATTTTGTTTAAAGATCTTATTTTTTTCATTTAGTCCTGCTCTTCAGAAGCCTCATAAGATATTTACATGTTTCCCAGAAGAACACAGTAATTTACACCGATCATCTTGTTCAAAAGTTTACACCCCCTTGGCTCTTAATGTATCATGTTTCCTTCTTGAGCATCAGTGAATGTTTGCAGCTTCTGTAATAGTCGTGTTCGAGTCCCTCAGCTGTCCTCAGTGTGAAAAGATGGATCTCAGCATCATATAGCTGCTGATGGAAAGGAGTCAGATACGCAGAAGATGCTGGAAAAGCAGAGAAGGTGCAGGAGCTGGAGGATTTTACTGAAGAACAGTGTGCAGTTTAACTGCTCAGGACAAACAAGAGACTCATGAACAACGATCACAAAACATAAAAACAGTCGCTGATCTTCAGGAAACACACACAGGATTAAGAATCAAGCGAATGGAAACTTCTGAACTGGTTCATTTGTGTAAATTCAGTTATTTTTGTGTCTTGTGGACGAGATGTAAACATCTGCTATGTGAAATAGCTTATTCAGGACAGAACTAAATAAAAAACAACATGCAATTTTTATGTCTTATTTTTAAAATTATTAACATTTTGCAGATTCTGCAAGGCGTCTTTAAACTTATGATCACAATTATATAATACGCTTGTATTGTTACGAATAAAAAAAACATCATTACTCCTGTTTATAGCAAAAAATTATATCTCACTGGCCAATTTTGTACCACATCGTTTTTAAACTCTGGACTCTGATTGGTCAGAAGGTGTTGATTAATTTTCTATAACAGCAGCTCTGACAGTAGCGCAGGTTTATATTGATGTGCTGTGTTACAGTCAGAGGTAAAGCTGTAACTTTAAGTTCTTAAATAATTAAAAAATGATTATTGTTAGGAAATTGCTGTGGTATAAGGGGAATAAAGCACGTGCTGTTATAGGAAGCTGATCAACGTCAGGGCTGATAAGAGTAACTCCACTTCATCACACCACACCGTTTACTGTAACAGCACAATGCACAGTGTTTTATTTTCACTTAAACCACTTTATGGAACAGAAAACACATATTTATCTCCACAATAAAGTCACGTATGGACGAAACTTATTTTCATAGACAGTTTCAGAACAAAAGTAAAACGACTGTTCCATACATTTAAGTAGGAAATTTTCCAATTTCTTTATTTCTATTGCCATAAACACCTGATAGTAACAGATCAAACATGTATAAAGTTATATATAATGCATAATATACATTGCAAACAATTGTATATTAGTAGCATAGTGTTTTTGTTTGATAGTTTCTTAAAAAAAAAAAAAAAGATGAGTCATATTGTTAAGAAATTAATTATCTAGTCAACTAAAAACAAAAACATTTATAGAGGTCTTGATTGAGTTTGTTCACCTGAAACCTGTGAAGAGTCACGAGTCCAACGCGATATCTTTTAACTACACAGCAGTAGAGCTGGTTTTTTATTTACTTTCTGGTATTTTATGGACGTTTTTTCACTGCACACTCAAAAAACTAGAACTAAACAGGAAGTAACACATATATCCAACATGGAAGACGAGTTTGGACAGCAATCAATCATCGGGGTTTTAATGAGATCACTGTGATGAAATGAAACCAACTGTTGGTGAAAATATAACAACATGAAAATATAACACAGTAAAAAAAACTCTAAAGTCACAGAACTGTTGCAATTTGTTGTGTTTTTATCCTCAGATCAGCTCCGGGATGTTCTTTAGATTAATTTCATTGATGTTTTGGGAACGAAACAAATGAGCTGAGCTAAGTGACTAATTTTACTGTATGAATGTGTGATGATGTGTGAAAGAAACTCTGTAAAGGAAAGTCTGGCTTCAAAAATAAGAAGAACACATCTACAGGAAGCTGTAGTAAAGTAAAATCAGGATTTGCTGTGACATTTTGCCTTTAAAGCTGCATCTTTATCTCAGGTTCACTGTCGTATTATAATGAAATCAGCTGGAAGTTTTTCCTTCATTTTCCAGAACCTGCTGCAGTTCTTCTGTTTCTGCAGTAAAATCAGAAATATGGTTTTATCTGAAAAATACTCGAGTGCTGAATATCATCATCCTGATGAACAGCAGTTGGAAAAGAAGTTTTTGTCTCGCAGGAAGCCTGTGTGAGACGTCATGCTCCCCGGGTGGTAGCTGTCATGTGGCCAAGACTAAATTGGGGAGAAAATGGGGAATTTTTTTTAAAATATGAGCAGTAGAAATAATCCCAGGTAATATACATCCTGTATGAAGTGACATGTCGGTAAGGATTGCATTATGGATGGCGCTTCTTCTTCTTCTTCTTCAGTATAAAGACGCTCGCTCTTTTCTATCATCTGCCATCAAAACTAAAGTGAAACCGAGTTTAAAACACAGAACAATAAAATATAGACTATGTTTAAAAGGGCGTGTCGGAGAAGTAACGCTTCCAGGGGTTTAGTTTAGTTTAGTTCTGGGTTTAGTTCCTACCACAGGTGCAGCTACAGACCTGTTATGATCATGTGACCTACTAATGATCACGCACGGCCACGCCCCCTACAACAAGTACTTCAACTTTTTTGTGTGTGTGTGTGATGAGCGTGCATATATTGTGAAGACACACCCTTCTCTCTGTGTAAATATACAGAGATCACTTATTCCACGTGAATTGATCGGAATTATTACACACATCCTCGGAAAATTTTGGACCATATATAAAAACAAGAAATCATTTTAGGTCCTCAAGAAAAAAGAAATTAGTATTAATACTGGTTTAATAAAAGAAATCAGTTGTATGGTGTTACTTGAAGAGTAAGTGAAGAGTTTTATGCTGTTTGAAAGGGTTTTGGATGGAATTTTGCTGCCTTTGTGTGAAATGATGTATATATATGTATATATATGATTATGTATGTTATCATTGTATGATTAAATGCTATTAGCTCCGCCCCTGAATACAAATTAAAGAAACACCCAGCTGGAAATGTTAGTACCTTTGGAAAAAGCACCTTTGTATTTTCTAGTGCTAAAAGTACTGTTCCTGTGGTGCAGTGGAAAAACATCCAATGATGAGCTAATCATTAGTTTATAATCATTATTTATTATGATTGAAAGCTGATGGTTCCGTCCTCCCAGCTGTTTTGGTTCAGGAGCAGGTCTTCCTCCTGGTTCATTCTGTTCAGCAGATATTTTACTCCTGCTTTTACGCCTGTTTTAAGCCCCGCCCCCAGGGCGTATCCGGCTATGCCCGCAGTGCCGCCTGTGGCTGCCACGAGAGCGTCAGTTCCCAGATCCACGGCGCTCATCAGGGCTCTTTCTTTCGCTGTATCCGAGCAGCTCATGGAGGCGTAATAAACAGCCGTACCCAGGTTATAGAGCGTAGAGACAGCAGGGATCCACTCCACGACTTTATACACACGCTCCTCTTTTTCATTTGTACAGCCTGGCTGAGGAGCGGTGTGTCTGCGCCAGCGTACAGGCCACGCCCTGCAGCTCTGAATCCAGCTCTCTGATTGGTTGGGAGGAGGCGATGGCATGAGCCAGCTGCCGGATCTGAGGACGACGTGGTACGACTCAGGGCTGGTGGGATCTTCCTGCGTCACGCCTGCGCAGACAAATCCCAGATTTCGGCAAACATGCTTTGCTTTGCTTAGACGCATCTTTCCATGATCAACCTTCTGACCTAATAACATCGTGTCCTTCATCCTCATCCAGCCCTGACATCTCTTCTCCAAGCCAGGAACATCTCCACCCACATCTTCTTCCTCCACCAGCTGTTGGATGTTAAACATCACGGCTTGCAGGTGGCGCTCCGACTGACCGCTCAGTTTGGACCGAATGGATGCGGAATTTGAACGATGTAGAGATGATTTTCTCATCAGAGCAACTATGTCCTCCAGAAGCTCCTGTGTATCGTCCTGACCCAGCAATGTGAACAAGTTCCTCACCAGTTCCTCGGCTTCAGGTTCACATCCTGCAGACACCAGTACAGGCACCATGACCAAGCCCAGAAGCTCATGCGAAAACCCCGCCCCTTTCCAAGGCCCCACCTCCAAATCCACACAGCTCAAGTTCCCATGGAGATGCACAAGACCGTGTAAAGATTCCGCAAGGCCAGAGACCAGATGCCGGATGGGGTCACCGTGAGGTTCTTCATCTCGGATGGACCTTGCTTCCTCTGGTGGGATTGGAGATGATGACGGAGGAATGACAGAGAAAATGCCAGACCCAATTCTGTTCTTGTAGCGAGGAGGGGGTGGAGCTTGAGAATGAACCAAGTCAGACAGCAGGAAGTGGATCAGAATCAGGAAGCGGAATTTGTGACCCCCCATCGCTGTGATCCAGTAAAAAGTGAGAATTCTGGGACACAAAAAGAGGGAGGGAGAGTCAGATAACAGTGCTGGAAAATATTTCAGTAATGTGTACCTTGGGGAGTATGTACTTCACCTGAGTGTCACTAATTACTTAATTACATAATTAGTTAATTATGTAACTACAGAATTCGTTAATTATTTAATTATGTATAATTAGTTAATTACTTAATTACCACTCCATCACAAAACAAATTTTTACCTCTTCACTTTCAGGTTTCATTTTGTCCTACCACTCTCACTACAACTTGAAAACATTATGATAAATCTTTTATCATCATTTCTGTGTATATTAATTTATTATTATGTAACAAATAAAACACTCTCTCTATGTGTGTGTGTGTGTGTGTGTGTGTTACAGTAAAATACCGTAGTGACGAGGTGGTGTGATGAAGCGGAGTCACTGTTACCACCCTGAAGCTGATTATTTTCCTATAACAGCACTTCCCCTCGTGTTTTATTCCTCGTACACCACAGCAATATTTTTAATTAAAGAACAACACATCATGCTATTTATCCATGTGTAGCTACATTTAATGCTGTAGAAGATCCGCAAAACCAGTTAGTTCCTGTTCTCACTTACGTTATAGCAGCTATAAACAGTCGTTATCTCGCCAGCCTCTGTTTTTTTTCTCTCTCTTGAGGTTAAAAAGACAAAAAATGCATCTTGTCACTTACAGAGGAACCACAAAGAAGCGTAAACTCCTCTGTCCTGAAGATGTCGGAAAACGTAAAGTCACAGCTTTACCTCTGACTGTTACAAAGCGCTGACACTGGAGACTCCTTCCAGAAATGTTAAATAAACATCTCCTTACAGACAAGTAGAACTTCGACGGCAACAGCGTGGATGGAGACGTCTCCTAGTCCTAACTAGTCCTAGCAAGTCTAGTCCTTCTTGTTGCCAGATAATGTCAGACGTTTGACCTTGCTGTGACTTTGGCCCTGTTTGGATCAATTCCAAAATCAGTTTATTCACTAGTTAAAATGATAATTAACTTATAAATCCATCAAATATTCAACCACTCGTTCTTGACACGAGAATCTCAGACAGACATGCAGACAGACAACTCGAAAACACAAAGCCTCCACCAGCTAGTGACGGAGACATAAAAACTTCACTATATCAACGATTACACACGTTTTTTTTTTAAGTCTGTTTATGTGTAGCTCCATCCACACTGTGCTGTACATTTATTTATGTGAGGTTTATAATAAATCTCTTTTTTTGAACAGTATCATCTCCTTTTGTTCTGTTTGTCGAAAACCTCCATGAAGTGCAAACAGAAATGTCCTGATGTTAGTGTACATGGCTTTTGGTCTAATGCCAGGAGCACAGTTCACAGTCTGGGGCGTTTTCACAGTCTGCTCACATTCTGTAGCTTTTAACATAAAGCAAAAAAAAAATGAATATAGTGTATCGTTTGTTTTTTATTTCAAACTGAATGAAATGTTTTGGCTATTTGATTGTATTTACATACAGAATTTGTCGTACGCTGTTTGGGAGGAAAAATTGGTTAAATACACCAGCTTAGAGTCTTCTTCAGCTTTACTTCAATTACTTTAAATATTTTTTTAGACAATATTCAAACTGCACTGAAAATAAATATAAAGTTTGCGCTTACCTTATTTTCCTCACAGCAAAAGTATGTGTGGTCTCTCTCTCGCTCTCTCTCACTCTCTCTCACGTGGTGTCTCTGGATTTGTCTGTGTTTTGCTGTGTGTGTGTGTGTGTGTGTGTGTGTGTGTGTGGTTGGGAATGGGGGTGGGATTCAGGGATTCACGTTGAGAGGATCATCCATGCTTTCCAAAGACACACTGTTTATCCGGTCTTTCGTCCCGTCACTCTCTTTCTCTTTTTCTCTTTTCTGTTTCTGACCCAGATCTTTTATAGAAGCTCCTCTTTTTGGGCCTCAGAGAGAGAGAGGGAGTGTGTGTGTGTGTGTGTGTGTGTGTGTGTGTGTGTGTTTTAATTTCTGTCTCATATTTGTATGGCTACTCAGTGAATACATTACGAAGATCTACAGGAATTAGTTGTGTGTGATTAATGAAGAGGAGTGATGTATATAATGTAAATCAACTGTCCTGTTCATCTTTGCTCATAAAAGTCTGTTACACTGAGTTTAACACGTTAGTAAATTTGGGCTTCAAAGCTGTAAACACACAAAAAGCAGTAAACACACAACACAAAGCTATAAACACAACACAAAGCTGTAAACACACAACACAAAGCAGTAAACACACAACACAAAGCTGTAAACACACAACACAAAGCTGTAAACACACAACACAAAGCTATAAACACACAACACAAAGCTATAAACACACAACACAAAGCTATAAACACAACACAAAGCTGTAAACACACAACACAAAGCAGTAAACACACAACACAAAGCTATAAACACAACACAAAGCTGTAAACACACAACACAAAGCTGTAAACACAACACAAAGCTGTAAACACACAACACAAAGCTGTAAACACACAACACAAAGCAGTAAACACACAACACAAAGCTATAAACACAACACAAAGCTGTAAACACACAACACAAAGCTGTAAACACACAACACAAAGCAGTAAACACACAACACAAAGCTGTAAACACACAACACAAAGCTGTAAACACACAACACAAAGTTGTAAACACACAACACAAAGCTGTAAACACACAACACAAAGCTGTAAACACACAACACAAAGCTATAAACACAACACAAAGCAGTAAACACACAACACAAAGCTATAAACACAACACAAAGCAGTAAACACACAACACAAAGCTATAAACACAACACAAAGCTGTAAACACACAACACAAAGCTATAAACACAACACAAAGCTGTAAACACACAACACAAAGCTATAAACACAACACAAAGCTGTAAACACACAACACAAAGCAGTAAACACACAACACAAAGTTGTAAACACACAACACAAAGCAGTAAACACACAACACAAAGCAGTAAACACACAACACAAAGCTGTGAACACACAACACAAAGCTATAAACACAACACAAAGCAGTAAACACACAACACAAAGCTGTAAACACACAACACAAAGCTGTAAACACACAACACAAAGCTGTAAGCACACAACACAAAGTTGTAAACACACAACACAAAGCAGTAAACACACAACACAAAGCAGTAAACACACAACACAAAGCTGTGAACACACAACACAAAGCAGTAAACACACAACACAAAGCTGTGAACACACAACACAAAGCTGTAAACACAACACAAAGCTGTGAACACACAACACAAAGCTGTAAACACACAACACAAAGCTGTAAACACACAACACAAAGCTACATATGATTACGATCAGGTTTTGTAAAGTAGGAAGTGACGCAGAGGGAATTCTCTTTACTGTTGACTGTGAGTGCGCCACCATGTTGTTGTGACGTCGAGTGTGTTTATGTCAGAGAAGTCACACTCACGAGGAGTTCCAGGTTGGAGGACATTCCACTGCACTTTTTCCATGTTGGAGATCAGGTTTTTTCTGAGTTCTGCGTCCAACTGATTACAGCATAATTCCTCTACCTCATCTGTTTCCATTCGTCTGCTTCGTCTGTTTCCCTTTTTCTATCTCATCTGTTTGTGTTGCTCTACTTTGCCTGTTCTCATTCCTCTACCTCATCTGTTCTTCTACCTCACCTGTTGTCCTTCCTCTACCTCATCTGTTCTTCTACCTCACCTGTTGTCCTTCCTCTACCTCATCTGTTCTCATTCCTCTACCTCGTCTGTACTCCTTCCTCTACCTCATCTGTTCTTCTACCTCACCTGTTGTCCTTCTGCTACCTCGTCTGTTCTCCTTCCTCTACCTCATCTGTTGTCCTTCCTCTACCTCGTCTGTTCTCATTCCTCTACCTCGTCTGTTCTCCTTCCTCTACCTCATCTGTTCTTCTACCTCACCTGTTCTCCTTCCTCTACCTCATCTGTTCTCCTTCCTCTACCTCATCTGTTCTTCTACCTCACCTGTTGTCCTTCCTCTACCTCATCTGTTCTTCTACCTCACCTGTTCTCCTTCCTCTACCTCGTCTGTTCTCATTCCTCTACCTCATCTGTTCTTCTACCTCACCTGTTGTCCTTCCTCTACCTCATCTGTTCTTCTACCTCACCTGTTGTCCTTCCTCTACCTCATCTGTTCTCATTCCTCTACCTCGTCTGTACTCCTTCCTCTACCTCATCTGTTCTTCTACCTCACCTGTTGTCCTTCTGCTACCTCGTCTGTTCTCCTTCCTCTACCTCATCTGTTGTCCTTCCTCTACCTCGTCTGTTCTCATTCCTCTACCTCGTCTGTTCTCCTTCCTCTACCTCATCTGTTCTTCTACCTCACCTGTTCTCCTTCCTCTACCTCATCTGTTCTCCTTCCTCTACCTCATCTGTTCTTCTACCTCACCTGTTGTCCTTCTGCTACCTCGTCTGTTCTCCTTCCTCTACCTCGTCTGTTCTCCTTCCTCTACCTCGTCTGTTCTCATTTCTCTACCTTGGCTGTTTAATTCCTCCATGTCATCTGTTTTGTTCCTCTACCTCATACTTTGAACTATTTACAGACAATTAAAAGGTTTATTTTAAATGTGGTTCTTGTTAAATACGTGATAACAACAATGGAATCATTTTTAGGGAACAAATTGCACAGAGCCATTTCAGAGCTGAAAGCGTCGGCTCTAACGCGTGAGCTGAGTCGATTCACTGAGAAGAGCCGGAATTCCCATCACTACTTCGGAAAACATCTGTCCGAGGGAGAGCAGAGGGACGCTGCAGTGCAGCGAGAAGACGGAGTGTTTTTGGTTAGAATTGTAATTAGACTGAAACAAGCTGCAGGTGAATTCAGGAGAAACGGAGAGCTGGGCACGCCTCCGAGGGCGGGGCTAAAGAAATCACACACACCTTTCAGATGTTTAAATAATCTGTACTAAACAGTTGATGAAGTATTGCACAGCATTTAAAGGCAAATTGGTCGTAAATCCTGTTATGTTCTTACGCATGATCACATCATCCAGAGCAACAGCAGGACGCAAAACGCAAACACGAACATCTCAAGGTCACATCTGTGTACACAAATCTTCAGATCACTCGTCCGCCTCTGCCGTGCTCCTTTAACAGCTCAACTTCAGCAGCTGGTGCTTTCGTGGTTCAAACTTCAGGTCCGTTTAAAAATAGCTGCTTTATAATAATTTAATTTTTATAATTATAATTACTCTTTCATGTCAGTGAGATGTACAGTGTCCACACAGACGCATGAAACTCTGTAAAGATTTTAAAGATTTTAAAGATTTAAAATGAACATTGTAAATGTAAAATATCTGATTTGTCCATTAAATGTAAATTAAATCAGATTTTTTAAGGGAGAAAAAGAAAATAAAGCATTTCTTAAATTCATATAATTTAGTTTATAATTAGTTTACAAAGGCATTGCTAAACGTTTAAGCTTAAAATTGATGCCAATTAATTCAAATTACAAACTAAAATAAGCGTAGCATTAGCTAACAAATTAAATAACACTGAAATAAAGTGAATGAAATGGTTCTCAAATTTGATTCAAAGTTTCTCCAGAAGAAGGTTTTAATCAGACGAATGAGTGCAAAAGTTTTCACCCCCTTAGCGTAAAGTGAAAAAGACAGAATATAATTTCAAGCAATGAGACATTTAGTGTGTTTCACAAAAATTACTTCATTATTACAATTAACACATTTCATTGTTTAAGCTCATTTATTAATTGTGAAAAAGATAAATGACACATATAGAAGCTGAGAGAGCAGGTTCACTCCACTCACCACCAGAGTGTAAAGCCAACGACCAATCACTGATCACCACTGTTCCCGACAACCAATCACTGATCTCCACTGTTCCCAACAACCAATCACTGATCTCCACTGTTCCCGACAACCAATCACTGATCTCCACTGTTCCCAACAACCAATCACTGATCTCCACTGTTCCCAACAACCAATCACTGATCTCCACTGTTCCCAACGACCAATCACTGATCTCCACTGTTCCCAACAACCAATCACTGATCTCCACTGTTCCCAACGACCAATCACTGATCTCCACTGTTCCCAACAACCAATCACTGATCTCCACTGTTCCCAACGACCAATCACTGATCTCCACTGTTCCCAACAACCAATCACTGATCACCACTGTTCCCAACGACCAATCACTGATCTCCACTGTTCCCAATGACCAATCACTGATCACCACTGTTCCCAACGACCAATCACTGATCTCCACTGTTCCCAACAACCAATCACTGATCTCCACTGTTCCCAACGACCAATCACTGATCTCCACTGTTCCCAACAACCAATCACTGATCTCCACTGTTCCCGACGACCAATCACTGATCACCACTGTTCCCAACGACCAATCACTGATCTCCACTGTTCCCAAAAACTAATCACCGATCTCCATGACTGAAATTATAGAATTTATTTTGTTAATGCATGAATAGTTACTTTGTGGTGCCATGACCAAAGACGACTTCCTTCTGTAAGAAAAAAGGTTCTAATCTATTTTATACTCTGATAAAACTCGATTCTGTCTTCAGTAAATGTTCCATCTTTATGTAACATGTTAATGTGTAAATATTCATGAAGATTCAATGAATATGCAAATTATTCCATGATGTCACGCATCATTTTGAGCGTGCGTTATCCATCTTCACTGTTTATAACAGCCTTCATGTCCTCTGAACGTGGATCCTTTTAGCTGTAATTTTCAGCAACCTGTAACACACACACTCTCTCACACACACACACACACACACACACACACACACAAACACACACACATTCCTCCTGCCGTCTCTGTTCTAACTCTACCAGATGTCACACACCCCCTACATCTGAAAACATCTGGAGGCCGAGACGCTCAGAGCAAAACTTTTCTGTACGTTTTTGGATCGTTGCCTTGTTCCCGGATAAATCCACATTTCCAACATTTTGGAATTCTAATGTTTGGAAAATAAAGGTGGATTTTCTCCTTTTTCCATTTAAAAAAAAACATTTAGGGGGTGCAAACTTTTGCACTTAAAACTGTGGCCTCCTGAGGTTTAAACTGAACACACACACACACACACACACACACATACACACACACACACACACACAGACACAGACACGTATGTGTGGAATATTCCGGCCTCAGGTCTGTCTCTTCGGTCGCGTTGCTATGGAAACGGAGATGTAACTGGGGAATTTGTATGTTGTTATGAAAATGGGCTCGGGGAGTCAGAGACAGAGTGTTTATGAGCTTCGTGATGCTGCTAAGAGAAAAGATTGTGGTGTTTTCTGTAATAATTATTAAAACATCCATATTTCCCTCTGTAGTTGGATCAGGTGATGAATTAAAAAAAAAAATCTGATCTCCTCTCAGACACTGAGTCTGATTATTTGTTTCTAAACAGACTTTCTTGGTACTTCAGTATAAAACTGATTGAGGGGCGGGGTTTGTGAGTTCCTTATCAGCTTTGAACCAATCAGATTTAATATGCAAATTAGAAGATGTGTTTTTTGTAACAGCAGTATAACGTGTCGATTTCTAATTAATTAAAAAGAAATGGAATCGTTGGCAGATTGCTGAGGTGTAAGAGGAATAAAACACTTGAGGATGTGCTGTTATAGGAAAATAATCAACTCTCAGTAACTCTCAGTATTTTACTGTAACACACACACACACACACACACACATACACACACACACACACACACACACACAGTGGTTACTTACTTATACATGCTACACAACATGTTATAAATACATATGACTTTATACAAGCTTATGCCAGACATTATAAAGCTTTATGTACACTACATAACATGTTATGACTACAGAGTCATATGCTAAATAATGTTATGAATACATATGATTTTTTACAGATTTATTCCAGGCATTATAAAGTCTAACGCATGCTACATAACACGGTACAAATGTATTTGACATTTTAGAGGCTTTTTACAGGCATTATAAAATCTTATGCCTGCTACACAAAATGCTGTCTATGTAACTTCACATGCTACATGGCATGTTATGAATGCATATGACATTTTACAAGCTTATGCCTGGCATTATAAACTCTTGTGTATGCTACATAACATGTTATGAATGCATATGACATTTTACAAGCTTATGCCTGGCATTATAAAGTCTTGTGTATGCTACATGGCATGTTATGAATGCATATGACATTTTACAAGATTATGCCTGGCATTATAAAGTCTTGTGTATGCTACATAACATGTTATGAATGCATATGACATTTTACAAGCTTATGCCTGGCATTATAAAGTCTTGTGTATGCTACATAACATGTTATGAATGCATATGACATTTTACAAGCTTATGCCTGGCATTATAAGGTCTTGTGTATGCTACATAACATGTTATGAATGCATATGATTTGTAACTGCTACTGGGCATTATGAAGTCTTATTAATACTACATAACTTGTTATTAATTCATATGTAATAAATGATAAATACAGGGTCTTTAGAAATTGTTTCCATTTTTATAGTTATCTACAATTACACGCTCAAGAACTTTAAGAAGAGTTTATGTATCACAGAGAAGTTATAAAGTGACTCCTAGGGATTTTCACCTCATATCCATGACGCTATGTCACCTTTATTCCTTGTGGAGTCGCACCGTCGCCTCTGACTGCTCTGAGAGCGTTCCAAACATAGGTTGAGGCACCTGGAGAAATATGGGAAAGTGTGAGTAGATCATTAACGTGCCCACTCACTGAGCCAGCAGCCGAAAACACACAGCGGCGTCTCGACGCGTCTCAGGAAACACACACACCTGCGAGAACGCAGGAACTCGCCAAGAACCTTTACAGGAACCTGAGACGTCACGACGGAGGAAATCAAGGACAAAAATTCAGTTCACTGCGTCTTTTACTCGGGTACTTTGTGGTAACTATGCTGAGTGTATGAATATTACTGTCTGGTGCTCATATGTAGCGCTGCAGAAAGTATTGGCACCCCTCTGCCTCATGCATCAGTGTAAATGGAGTACCATAGGAGCTCCAACGCGCAGATATTCCTTTTATCTGGTGGTTTATTCTCAGTCCAGCAATGACACTGACAAGAAGAAGAAGAATATGTTTAATTTATATAGCTCTTTTCTCAAATCCAGCTTTCTCTTTGCACTTCATATGTAGAAGTAGAATAAGTAGAAGTATGTAAAATAAACATGTTCACAGTTATACTTTGTTTGCATTGTCTTTTAAGCGTCTTAAGTTTTAGACCTTTTGCCCACTAGATCTGGTTGAATTCAGACCTCCTCTGTCCAAACTCAGAGTCTGCAACTTAAGATCAAAAGTTATGTCTTTGGAAGTTTTTCAGTAGCGTCTAGACGACTGCCTTTAACCATTAACACTCAAATTTAAACCTGAAAAAAATCAGGGATAGAAAATACAGACTGAAGAAGGAAGCAGTGTTTTTTTTTCTTTGCTGTCATATGTAATATGATGAAACGTAAAAGCAAGATACAATTTCAAGATGAAAAATAAAAAGACTAATATGATGATGTTGAAATAAGTCTAATAGGATTCTAGTATTTTGCTAAAATGTTACTGCATGACTCGTCCTAGTTGTAACTATAATATTAATCACTGGTTTAATAGAACAAAATGGCTTCCACACTCATTATTCAGCAGCGCATAGAATAGCACATGATCCAGCGCATCGTAATGAAACCATGAGATGCTAACTCGAGGTCATGAAATGCGATACAACACTGCTGTATTGAGAATAAACCACGATTCAAATCATACCTGTGCTCATTTTCCATTGATGGAAGAGGGGGTGCCAATATTTATAGCTATTTAGAAGGTTAAACAGGCCTTCTAAATGAGTGTGTGTTTAACTACAGTTTTATGTGGTGTCTATGGTAACACAATTAACCATATGTTTCAATAGGTATCAATTTTGTTTGTGTAGAGCCTTTAACAATACATTATGTTTGTGTGTGTGTGTGTGTGTGTGTGTGTTTGGGGGCCATTTTAATAACGATACGCTTCCCAGAAGAAGCTCATCCATCTTATGACTATCCTCCTGTCCTTAACAGCAAATTTGATTATAGATCACTACAGAACACAAACATACACACTCCAGTTACACACACACACACACTTAAACAGCTTCCTGTGTATTTTGTTGCCGGTGGTGAAACTCCTCCACACTTCGGGCCGCATCGGTGTGTCAGTGAGCACCGACCAACATCGATCATAAACGTGGGATTTTCCCCTAAGCTACACTTTTATGACTGCAGTCAGTAACGCATTAGTAGTCAGGACAGCGTGACCAGCTACGAGATATTATATTCCTCAACGTGAAGCGTACCTATAAACAGATAAAAACATATGACGAGTCATTCCTAAAAAAATTAAATCTCAGCGGTATAAGAGGAATAAAACACTTGGGGATGTGTTGTTCACAGTAACACCATTACTTATTATTTTACTGTAACAGCACCCCACACACACACACACACACACGTGGTGGTTTATCGCAGGTCTGGGTATTGTGTTCGTTTTCGTGAATCGTAAATCTAACCTCACAGCTGGGAGGCTGAATTTGCAGATGCACCTGCAGCAATTAAAACGTTCTCTAATCGCAATCTCTAATATGTTCAGGGTCTGAAATGTGGCGTAAAATCTGAAAATCTCCCAGAAGCCCAATGCAATTTGCAGCAATACCTGAGGCTCCAGAGATAACACGAGGCAAATAGGATGTTGTTATTGTGTAAACTTCCTGTTATTGTTTTATCTTCTTCTTTAATGCACTGTACAGATTTCACTGAACAACTTTAATACATCATGTCAGGAAAAAAGTGTTTCATAGACTGGAATCAAACCGATTAGCTATTTGCATTTATAATAAATGCTTCTTTTTTTTTTTTTTTTTGAAAGTACACGTGACATAACACCAAACATCAGCATTTATGATTTCCGAGCTTTTTTACACCATCTTTTTTACTTGTTGAGGAATAACAGCAGTCCAAAAATGGAACTTCGAACAACATCTTGTTCATTTTTCTGCTTTTTTTAACCTTTAACATATTAGATTTTGATTTAACTGAATAATAAAATAAAGATGTGGTTTAAATATTACAGCTGGTGCATTAAAGAAAGCAAAGTCGCATCAAATTTATTTATACAGCATGTTGAACTTTTCAACACTTTGTAATGTTAAAGCCTGGAACTGAAATGGACACATGAATCTATGCAAAATAACCCAAATTACTGAAATCAATAGAGTTTGCAAAATTATTTACAAATAAAATCATAAGTGATTGCATAAGTATTCACCCCCTGTTGTTGTGAAACCCTTAAATTAGCATCAGAAGCCACATAACTAGATGAACAGAGTCAAACTGTGTGCAATTATTAAAGTGTCACGTGATCTCAATATGAAAACACATGTTCCTGGAAGAACCCAGAGTTTTTTAGAGAACATACTCTAAACACACATCATCATGAAGACAGAGGAGCGATCAAAAAAAGTCCGGGACAAAGTTCTGGGAAAAAAAATCACAAACTTTGGACATCCTGCACAGCGACATTCAATCTGTTAATGGAAAATAGAAAGAATATGTCTGTAAAGAGGAGATTAGTCAGAGAAGCAACCAAGAGAACGAGCGTAACGCTGAACATGATGCTACCACCACCATGCTTCACAGTGGTTACATTAATAGTTTCAGGTTGTAACTCTACAAAATGTGTAAAAGGTCATGGGGGGCAAATACTTATGCAAGCCACTGCAAAAGGGGGATTATGTAGTAAATGATTTTGTTTCATAACTATATTATTACTAAAATCTAAACGTAAACTAACTAATTGTGTATTTTCTCCACGTACATTTTAATATATTTGTATTAAACTTGTAATATACATTAAATTATTAGTTATTAGTTATTTATTAGTTATTTTTCCACATGAGTTTTTAATTGCTCAGGTTTTTCAGGCATTCGTTCCTTAAGATATTTCAGTTTCAGAACTAAATTTTACAGTGTTTTTGACTTCTGACACACACACACACACACACACACACACACACTGAGCGTCCCATGAGTTATACAGTGTTGTTTTTCTCACTCACACATATGATTACAATAAGCCTTGCTCGGTATCTGTGAGTCTCGCAGTGTTATTGACACGAACTCACGGGTTCGTCGCGATCTGATGTCATTTGAGGCGGAGACGTGAGAGACGGGAGATGTACGACATCCAGTTTAAAAAAAGACAGAAATGATCTCTCTTCTGTAACTAACATCCTGCTTTGAGTTCATGCCAGTCTGTGATGTCATCATTATTATTATTATTATTATTATTATTACTTTAACAGGCAATGTCAGACTTAAAATGTGGCTTGGAAAATGTTTCATCCCATCAGAAAACGCTTGGATGCTGATTTTGATGATATAAAATGTGTGTAATCAGGTTAATTTAACATGATTCACATCTTATTTATCTAATAAATAAGAAGCAGGAATAGTGAACTGCAAGGGGAAAAAGGGGGCGGGGCTAAAAGTACAAACGTAGTTAAAAATATAAGACAATATATTTTCGATGTATTACTGATTTGTTCATCAACTGAACCTCGTAAATTGGTTTTCACTATTTTTTCTCCCAATTTTCTCCAGTTCCCGCCCACCATCCAGCTACCAATCAGGAGAGGGCGAAGGCTATAACACGATTCCTCCAAGTCACGTGAAACCGCATGCATGAGCTCATGAGCCACGATTGGCTAGTTTCGCTGTAATTGATAGGGCAGAGAGAATATGCCCCTCCCACCCAGAGAGAACAGCCAATTTAGCTCTCTTGGCTCTCGCCCACAGATAGCAGTGGCATCATCTTGATCTCCAGATGATAGTTTTTTCAGGAAGCCAAGTGGGTTTTCACTGTTGATCTGCTGCTGAAATGCGTATTTAATAACTTTCTAATTATCATTAACATTAAAATTATTTGTAAAGTGTTAAATCTGACACTTGATTGTAGAACTGTTTAAACTTTTTCTCAGCCAAACGTTTTCAGTAGCTGAAATTTCAATGCATCATTAATCACTCTAGCTAACTGCTGTTAGCTTTATAGAGTACGTGTGTAATGTTAGCTAAGTGGAACACAAACACCGATAGATTTTATTTCATGTTAATGAACTCAAAACATTCTTCGTTTACCGTGACAGAAAGCGAGGACGCCGCATCAGCGCATCTTTCGATGAGAGATTACTAACGTGAGATGATGGGAAGGGGCGGAGCTTCAAGGGGTCAGTTCATATCAGCGAGTTCAAAACAACTACACAACTGTCAATCATTCCTGATTTACATGTCAATTGGTTCATCTGTCATGTTTTTTATTTAGGAAAGTATAGCAGACCCTTCTGGTGTATTTTTGAGTGAAAACTCGTAGCAACGTTTTCTGAAAATATGTAAAAATCAGCAAGTCTGGATCCGAAACACAGACTTTTTCAGCACTTACTGTATGTATTTATGGAGCTTATTCAGGGGCGGAGCTACATATAAGCTCAATTTATGATGTCACAAAACTACAATGTCAACAGCTTTGGACCAATCACATGTGATATGCAAATGATTAGAGGATGACAGAGTGATACTCGAACACTTTCAGCCATAGAAATTGCATGATAAAGCTAGTCAGCTTGCTAACTTAGCTAGTTTTAGCATTGAACTGATAAAGTGGTTGTTATGGTATCGTTGAAATATTTTCAGGCTAATGTGAGCTAGTTTACTAGCAGTTAGCTAATCAGAATAATCAAGTTGCATATAAATTAAGCATGTTTAATGAAGGTGAAAGTGCAGCAATGATCCTCAGTCGCTTATTAAACAATTAATAAAACAGTTTATTATGATCGTCATGGTGCAGGTTACAGAAGGTTTCTTTTTTTTGAGCGTGATGAAACACGTGAACTCTCTCAGGAGCGCGGGAGTGTGACGCGACGGAGAGCGAGAGCTATAAAACAGGCGCGGTGAACGCTTTAACACAGACGTTCCTCTCCATCAGGACCGAGCTCAGAGCATCATGCATTAAATTAGAAAGAGATTAATAGCGTGTGAGCATGAGGAGCTGTGTGTTACACTCGCTGTTCCTGCTGCTGCTCTCCTGCAACACCAGCTTCAGCAACTTCACCTTCCAGGTACGAAACTCATCCATCTGCATGTTCCTTCACGCTTACAGACTCGGGACGCAATGTCTCTCTGATTGCTTTATTATATTACAGGATCCATTTTTTAAAAAGTTTTTTACATTGCCTCTTTTTCCAGTTCAACATAGAACTTGCCTTTCTCATTTCTGATTATTTATTCATATTTATTAAGTATTCATTCATACCATTTTTTCAAACACACCACTGTTTTTAAAATAAAATTATAACTGATACATTTATAAAATATTATAGAAATAAAACTAAACCCTGCTACATTTCATCTTTATTCTATTCAGTAGGGAAGATGCAACTTTTCGCACTCAGCTGTATATTTTTAAAATCCTTATTGCGCATTTTATCAATTAAAAAAATTAAAAATCCCTGTTTTGTTTTTATTTTTATTTTTGATGACATTTTTACAACATTTAATGCAGATTGAACCACCAGGCTGTTTAAATAGAAGTACATTTTTAAACTAATTTATTAGTTAGAAGAATGTCATGAGGGTTTTTTTGTTTGTTTGTTTGTTTTTGTTTGTTAATTTTAGTCATAAATGTCAATAATTAAGACTTTAAACATCATTGTGTGTAATGATGTGTATCAGTCACTTATCATGACATTTATTATTTTTAAAAAAAAAATCAAATTGACATTAATTAATGTTTAGAGGTTTTTTTGTAATCAATAAATTGTAAAACAAACAAGGGGAAAAAATCTAAAATGTAGAATTATTAGATTTCTGTAGATTTTCATACTTTTTTGTGTCTGTAATAAAATACAAACATCATTAACCCTTTCAGGCATCAGTTATTTATATGCATTTCCAAATTTCTTTAGATTTTTACTTAAAACTGTGTGATTACATGAAACATGAATTTTGATTCTGTCTAATTATCACTTGTATTAAAAAGTAAAAAGATTCTCCATGAGTAAAAAACAGACTAAAACATTATGCCCGAAATAATTTAAATAAATAAATAAATAAATAAATCTTCCAATGTCCAATATTTTTAACATTCGAGTCTGAAATGTAGAGTCGAAGACCGAAATGATTTAAAATATAATTTCTGAACAAGTTTTTAAAAATGTAAGGTGTTCAGTTAAGTCTGGCATAAAAACATTTTTTACTTTAATTGTTATTTATTTATTTATTTATTTAATATAGAAAGCTAATAAAGATTGAGAATGACAAATAGTCTAGAAAGTCTACGTTAATTTACAGTAATGCTCTCGAGGGATTTGCAGGTGATTCACATCTTATATTTCCCTAAAATATATTTTTAAAAAAGAGCCTTAAATTGATTGACGCTGTGCATGAAAGGGTTAAAGATACAAATATTTTAATAAATGTTTTAAACATCTGTGATGTGTGTGATAATTTATGCTGCGGTCACAGATCATGTTTAGTGCATAATCTCCACAGTTTTATTTTTACTCTCTCGTGGTTTATAATATATGCGCATAAATTAAACACTTTGGTCCACTAGCTGGTGAATTTCTCTCATCTTCAGTATTTACACTCTCATATTTAATGCACATTTAATTATATAATAATTATTTCACAGCAGAAGAAAAGCTTTACACCTGAAGTCACATGGTCTGTTTAGTAAAAGCTGGATAATAAATATTATAAAATATTATTTTTGGTTGAGACGTACTGTTTTTAAAGCAGGTCATTTTTTATTTTATTCCCATAAATCTATGCAGAAAACGTGTTTTTATTGAGACTCTGTATGTGTGTGTGTGTGTGTGTGTGTGTGTGTGTTACAGGACAGTTCAGGACGAGAGATGAGGCAGTATAATGATGTGGATGATGACGGCTTCATTGGTCTCATGGGTAAAAGGAGTTCCGGTGAGAAAAGGATTCAAATCTACTTTAATTATTTCACTGAAGCTGAAACGAGTCTCAGTGAGACTCATTCATTCATTCATTCATTCGTTCATTCATTCGTTTATTCATTCGTTTATTCGTTCGTTCTTTCGCTCGTTCGTTCACTCATCGCTCATTCCTCTTCAGTCAGTGCTTTATCCTCGTCAGCGTCGCGGCGGTTACACGAAGTTCCGATGTGGAATTTTCCCTCAGACATCAACATGAACATTATATTTACTGCAGCAGAAATTACACTAATCTCTATTGTTCAAGAATGTCCTCGACTGTCCAGCCTAGAGCTTTATCTGTCCATTCTGGGGCTTCATCTGTTCATTCTGGGGCTTCATCTGTCCATTCTGGGGCTTCACCTGTTCATTCTGGGGCTTTATCTGTTCATTCTGGGGCTTCATCTGTCCATTCTGGGGCTTTATCTGTCCATCCTGGGGCTTCATCTGTTCATTCTGGGGCTTTATCTGTCCATTCTGGGGCTTTATCTGTTCATTCTGGGGCTTTATCTGTCCATTCTGGGGCTTTATCTGTTCATTCTGGGGCTTTATCTGTCCATTCTGGGGCTTTATCTGTTAATTCTGGGGCTTTATCTGTCCATCCTGGGGCTTTATCTGTCCATCCTGGGGCTTTATCTGTTAATTCTGGGGCTTTATCTGTTCATTCTGGGGCTTTATCTGTCCATTCTGGGGCTTTATCTGTTAATTCTGGGGCTTTATCTGTCCAGCCTGGCACATCAACTAGTATGAGGCTTCATCTGTGCACCCTCAGGCTTTGGCCAGTCAGTGGATTGATCTGTCCAACCTGTGGCCTCTGTCCAGTCTGGGGCTTTATCGAGTCAGGTGCTTGATCTGTCTAGCCTGGGGCTTTGAGAAGTCCTGGTCTTCCGTTGTGCAACCTGGGACTTTAGCCGCTCAAAGGCCTGATCAGTTCAGCCTGGGGCTTCTTCTGTCCAGCCACAAGCTTCAGCCAGTCAGGGGCTTCCTCTGTCCAGCCCGGGGCTGTGCATCATTGCGCTGCAGAGCTGAAGGTGGACTTTTCTTTAAAAGTACTTTAGGCGTCTCGGCTGCTGTCTGATTGGTTGTTAAAAGTCGACACTGACGTGCGTCACGTCTCTAAATAAAACGCTGGAATCGACTGACTGACTGACTGACTGCTCTTCCTTCACAGGTCTGACTGCGGCGCTGCCACCGAACGGTGAGTCTTTATTTCCTGTTTAAATATCTGAAATATTTTATTCAGTGTTTAAAAATGAGGAATGCTGAAAAACCTGTGCTCTTCTGCTGCAGGAGACGTGAGCGACGTGTTTGTCGGGCTGTTCGGGCGCAGAAACGCCGACTCGGGTGAGAAGGATAACGATGAAGATAAACAATAACAGTAACGATCGAGATCAAAAACAAACCGAAGATCTGAAAATGTTCCTCTAAAGTTCCTGTCGTGTTTTTCCAGGCCTCGCTGCGTGGAGACGAGAGAGACGAGGCGGAGTCTTCAGAAAGAACCGAAGACTCAGGTGAGTGTCAGTGTTCATAGAGCTACACAACCCCTGAATAAACCTTTCATGACAACTGACGTAAACCTGAATAAACATTCATAAAGGCTTATTCCTACAGGCATCAGCTGACAAAGACTGCTTTCATCTCTTTTGATTTAACATCTGAGTCAAGCGACGTAAGATTGTTATGACACATGTATAAGAACGCTATAACTCACTCTGTGTAGGGTGAAAGTACATACATAACATTGTCATGATGGTGTCATAGCACTGTTATAGGTGATCATAACAATCTTAGTAACATTAAATTGAACTCATTATACGTTTTAGAGCGAGAAAAAATAAACATCGCTCTGTGTAATAATTATCACTGTTTAACTAACACTATGTCACAGTGTTATAGCACGGCTATTCATGTCAATGTCAATGTTACTACAGGAGAATTTCTACAGCTGCTTTTTGTTCAATTTATTTAAAAATTTTAATTAGCTTTAACGATCACAATTCACATGACTCACTGAGCCACTAAGTGATGTCATGAGTGTTATAACACCTTTATGTCAACAAAAATTTACGTCACTTGATTAATGAAAATGGACAAAAGTGTCTTTACATCAACAAATGGCTGTTAAAAGGCTTTATAAACGTTCATGCAGGCTTATGACGGATGTCATGAAGGTTCTATGTAGGTGTCGTAGTCTTATGAAAAAAAACCTACCGAAACGCTGGAGAGACTTCAGAGTGAAAAATGTCGGAGATTCACGTGACTGTTGTTCCCTTCGCAGATTTCGACGTCCCGTCTGAAGCTTCGTCTCGCCGTCGATAACGGCGACGTTTAACTCGAGAGCGACGGTTCTGATCTCTCGGCCTGGCGTTTACGTTTCTGTCCGCTGTTTTTTTTTTTTTCACGTGAAGATTTAACCTGGTTGTTCTGGAGGAAGTGGAGTTTATTTTTCACATCCTCGAAATGTTTTTTTTTTTTTTTTGCTGAGCAAATCATCACTTCCTGTTTTTTTTTTTACATTGCACAACATCATAACTGAAAAATAGCAGTATTATAAGGTCATAAGGTCATAAGGTCATAAGGTCATAAGGTCACTGCACCATTTCACCTCTACAGGTCGAGGAAAGATGCCTTACAAGGTCAGGGGTACAAAAGTATTGGCACCCCTTATAAAGAAATATAAGCAAAGAAATAGAACTGTATAGAATAAATGCGACTCAACTTTTCCACTCAAACACTTACATGATGGGATTTCTATATAAAAAGCTGTGTTGCAAAATTATTGACACCCCTATTTAAAAAAAAAAAAAAAAAGTAAACCAATCATCGTTCTTTTTATATTTAAATTGCTCTCGGTCCAGGACCATTTCCTGTTGCTTCCTGGTCTGCACAACAAACGCAGTCACGACCATAATAAAAATAAAATTTCATAAATTATGGAACAGTTTAAAATTAGCCAGGAATTGGATCTATGATCTGTTAAGTACCAGGATATTTTAACCCAAAATGGTTGCCTCTGCCAAGAGGTTAAGCCTTGACCATACACGGCAAATGATCTGAAACATACATCCGCATCATTTGATGCAAGACAGAAATCAGTATTTTTGAAAATTAGCCAGGAATTCAGCACATGACCTGATAAGTCCCTGGATATTTTAACCCAAAACAGGGTTGCCTCTGCCAGGAGGTTAGGACTTGACCATAGATAGTTCTTTAAACAAGGTAATGATCCCAGGCACACTTAAATCGAAATAGAAAAAGTTGTGGAACAGCAAAGAGTCTCCGGGTTTGATTCCTGTTGAAACACTGTGGACTGATTTAAAAATGACGTCCTCTAAGCACAAACCTGAGAATATAAAGAAACTTCAAATGGATGCTCGAGAAAGTTCCAAGATCTTCTCCAATCTTGTTAGACATCACAAGAAGGGCTGCAATCAGTCGGGGTGCCAATAGTTTTGCTATAAGCGCACCACTGCATGTTATTTTAAATGAAGGGCGCCAATACTTATCAAGGAAGAGGCGGAAAAAAGAAGTTATAAACAAAGTTAATATTAAACTACTGGTTTAATAAGTGACTGATAAATGTTGTTTTTTCACCAAAATAAAACAGTACTTAAAGAGTGCACTTCTCCACAAATCACTGCTTGCAAAAGTATTGGCACCCCACCCATTAAAACCCAGTGACGCGAGAGAGAGAAAGAGACCTTATTAACCATTTAGATTGTTTATTATTTTATATTTATTATTATTATTTTTAAAAAATCATCAAACTCTCGACAGTTTACGGTAAAATAAGTCTTTATTAAATATCCTCCTCATTGTACCTCAGTAATTTTGTTCATTTCTGAATCTATAAATAGAGCTGTAAAGTTACTGTACAGAATTTTCCTTCACTCACACACACACACACACACACACACACACTCTCTCTCACACACATACACACACACACACACACCTTTAGATACGAAAATACCAATACAGAGTGATGAAATCATAACGTTATTCTTCACACATTTGCTCCCGTTGACATAAAACCGTCAGAAAATCAAAAATATTACAATTAATCCTGTTTGATTTTTACACTCAAGACGTAAACACTTGGTCATATTTCAGCGCAGTGTTGTTTTTAAGAAAAAAAAAAAAAAAACACACACACAATGATTATCCAAACATTATAGAAAACTTCAGAAATAACCTAATAACCTTCAGAAAATTAAAAAAACAAAAACACTCACTGTGTTGATGATTACAATCAGTACTCAGCATCAGCTATCAGTAACAACACCGATTTGGTTTCCATAACAACAAAATTAATCACTTCAAGGTTAATTGGTGCCAAAGTCCGTGTATTAATCGTTTTTTAATGGCTCCGTGTCAGTTCATTCATTAGCAAAGTGCATTCTCAGGCCATCGATCGTCCTCCAACGCCACTGGGAAAAAACTCAGAGAGAGAAATCGGCATTAAAGGTAAAAACTCCAGCGATTTTTTTTTTGTTGTTTTTGTTTTTAAACGTATATCCTAATCTCTCTCCAGTGTGTGCGAGTATAAAATGGACGACAGTTTGGAAAAGAACAGAAAACATATCTACGCCAAACTCGCTTTAAAATGGAGGACTTGGGGGCAGATGTGTCCGAGATGGAACTACTTCAGATGCAGAAGAAAGAACTGTGTGGAACCTTCAGGAAAACGTTTAAAAAAAAAAAAAATTAATAATAATAACCAGAACTACTTTTTAACTACTGGTATTACTCCAGTGTTGGAAAGTTAAGGAAAAAAAAAACGTTTTGGAAAGATTTGTCTCATCCGAACACGTTATTTAAACGTTTAACCGCGTAACATCTGCCTTTAAGCCCAACCCACACTGAGCGAAGTGTCAAATTCCGGCTCACGTTCGATGTCGGTCGTGTTTTACGCGTCGTTTCTTTTTTTTTTTCACTCGACTCCACGGAAAAATGACTCAAAACCCAAACTTTCTACACTTAAATCACGATCTACGAAGATGTTGTGAACGCGTAAGCTGCGTAGCAAAGCGCACGTACGCTACGATACTCATTTTATCATTTTACGCCAACTTGAGGAAACTGAATAAACACACACTCACACACACACACAGACACACACACACACAGGTTATTCGCTGTCCTGCTGTCTGTCGTCACGTTTTTATCTGAATTACAGCCGAATGTTCACTACGAAGAGATCGCGCTTAGTAATGAAGATCCGGCGATGTCTTCCTCTTCTTTTGTTTTTTTTTTTGGTTCTTCTTTGGGTGCTTTACAACTTTACAACACGTCTGTCGTATTAGCGCCCTCTCCAGGCCACGTTTAAGGTTACACTGGCGTGTGGAGCAGATACAGCTGTGCGTATACAGGAAACTGAGGAGGTGATGAGTGGGGGGCGTGGCTGAAGAGGGGGCGTGGCTGAAGAGGGGGCGTGGCTGAGAAGAGAAGTGGGCGTGTCTGCCAGCGAGGGATTCACGTATCTCTCGAACTAGGCTTATTCTTCTAATTATTACAACCTTTAATACTAAAAAAAAATACTAAAATGTAGTAGCAGTGATGAGTTTTCTGTTCTTCTGTTCTCCGAATCGATCTTTTCGCCGCACGCTACACACCTAGGGGAGAGAGATTAGCGCTAAAGTGCACCTTTTATCTGCACAAAGTGTGTTTAACGAGGCGCAGGCTTTGGTGCTCACTGTAAAGAAAAAATCCAAATCACAAAGTGGAGCAGAAGAACAGGTTCAACAGGTTCACCTCCATCAGCTCCACCTCATCATCCAACATTTTTCATATCGTCATAGCGATATAACGTCCCAATCTGCCGCCGTTAAGCTAACCTTACGTACTGATTCGCATTTTTACGCTTGCATACGTCAGATGAGGACGGCTTTATCGCCTCTAAGAGTACTCAAGTTGCATGGAATAAACGTGTATACAAAATTTAACGCACAAGAAAAACATCCTTTGCGCCAGAAAACGCTGAGACGCGAGAATACTCATGAATACGCAAATCAAAACTCCAATCCCACGTTAACGAGCTAAACATATCGCCGGTTTGCTCGTCGCTGGCTCACGGTCGTCAGAATGCATTTCGTCGTTACCATGACGACTAACATCGTTAGCTAAGTGAGCGAAAGGCCGCGTTTAAAGACTCAAGCTCTGAGCCTACGAGTGATTTGACGCATTTTCTATAATTTTGTGACATCACAACCCGAGCTCTCGTGTAGCTCCGCCCACATGATCTGTTTAAGAAAGTCGGTCTTGAATGGACACACACACACACACACGCACGCACGCACGCACACACACACACACACACACACACACACACACACACACACACACACACACAAAAGTGACAGGGGGTGAAGTGTGTTCATTTGGTCTAGAATTTTAAGAAGGCATTGAGGATGAGCCTATACACACCTGAGTCTCTCTCACACACACACACACACACACACACTCACACACACTCACACACACTCACACACACACCTGTAGAGGCACTATACATATTTAAGTTGTCAGCACTCAGTAAACACTTTTTATAGTATGTGGCTGTAAAGTCAGTGTAGCCACCACCCACACACACACACACAACCATACACACACACCCACACACACCCACACACACACACATACCCAAACACACACACACACACACTCATATGTGACTCAATACAAGACTTAATACAAGATTCATGATGTACATGAAAAAAGAACCACCACAAAATACCACGCTCTCCCCCCCCGACCCACGGCAATTTAAAATAATAATAATAATAATAAAATAAAATAATAATTCCAGGAGTCCCGAGAAAAATCCTACATTAAAAAATAAATGTTTTAGCCGTTCCCGTGTTCAGGATGAGGGTGTTTATCTGCTTCCTGTAACTCGGCGTCGTGTTGGTGCTCCTGCTGCGACGGCGGGACGGGGTTCGGCTCCGGGGGCTGGTAGCGGTAACGATACCCGAAGGCACGCAGGTGGTAGGTGTAATATTCCAACAGGTACATCATCTGCGCGTTCACGTAGTGGAACGACACGGCCAGGTCCGAGCAACACTGAGGACCCTGCAAATGTAAGAACGAAAAGAAGAAGAGTGATGAAAAGAAGTTTCGAGGACAAGTGCGACGTACGGCTCAGGGACTCTACAGCTAAAAAATTCAGCTTTTAAGCTTTTAATGATCGTAACAGCAAACCACTGGTCAGGAAATGATCAGGAATGAAACAGAGAGATGAAGGAGCTCAGTATGCGAGAGCTTTTCTCTTTAATTTCTTTAAATGTTTAAGTCTCGTGGCTCTTGATGAGCTGCATCAGGTGCGGCAGAAAACCAAATAATCACTAATCTATTAAGAAAAAAAATCCCAGAAGATATTTTTGGAAAAGTTTGTACACCCAGACGTGTGTTAGTTTGAATTTTACACCAAACATTTTATTCATTATCATGATTCTGTGTACAAGAAGATTATAGAAGTGAATTTCGCTGTTTCTAGCTTTTCCCCAAACAGCAAAAGGAAACCAGTGAGTGGAGGCACAGGAGCTCTCAGGAGAGCATCTGCTTCATTCTGCTCATTTCCTCACCAATCAATTGTTCTTAAAACATTAAAAGCTTCAAATATTTCCCGGTTTGGGCTCGGCCTGTTTTTTTTTTGTTTTTTTTTTGTTCTGAAAAAACTGGCAGAGCAGGAAACGAGTTATTTGCTCGAGATCTTAAGATACACTGCGATGTGACGAAGGACAAACAGGTTTCTCTGAAAGCACTCAGACACAGTAACGTAATGCAGGGTGTGTGTGTGTGTGTGTGTGTGTGTAAATAAATTTTAAAAATAAAGTCACGTTCAGCCTTCAAAATTCCGTATTAAAGAAAGAATCTGATTTCCGTTGGCGAAAAGAAAAAAAAAAAGACGGACAAAATGTCTCACGAAAACAAAATAAAAAATGTTTGTAATCGTAGTCGTGAAGTTAGCGTTAGCTAGAAAAGAAACACAAAAAAATATCCAGAACACGACCCCAGCGTCAAAAAGTGTTATAACTCACAAAACGTTTAAACTTTGTTTAAAATTGTTAGCTCGTTAGTGTTAGTTTTGCACCAAAAAATTGACGATGTTTGTAACGTTAACTCAAGTGAGAAAATTCTAGCAAAATACCACAACAAAGCTGATAAACGTACGAAAAAAATTAGCGCAGTTTGATGACTCTGTTGTGGTTTATCCATCCAATTACATGCTATTGATCTAAAATAAATACGCCAAAGTGTTGTATTGAAGAACAAATTATTTTTCCGGTTATCATTTTTCTAACGTGACACAAAAAAAAAAAAAAAAAAAAGCTGGATAGTTTGTTTACCTTTAGCTAGAAACTTTTTCATAACTAGCGTTATCATTTTATTTGTTCAGTTGTTAAGCAAAAAAAAATTTGCACAGAAAGTATCCGAAGCTCCATAAGGTGTGTAAAACATAATCTGTTAATTGCTAGCATTAGCTTGCTAGCTAGCTAGGTAGATACTTGTTAACCCTAAACGTAGCGTATTTTATTCATTTTGTTTTTGTAGTAGTGTTAAATGTAAAAGAACAAAATAAATAAAAAGATGCCCAGACTCCATTAAGTATATAAGCTATAAAATCGTATTAATCGCTAGTATTAGAATGCTAGCTAGCTAGGCAGAGCGTAGCTATCAGGTTGCGCGTGGAAAAGGAGCGTGAGTGTGAGAACGTGTGGTTCTGACCTCGACGACGGGGTAGTAGCCGTACTTCCAGTACCAGAAGCTCTTGGGGAATTTGGCGGTGAGGTGCTGATCCGGAACGAACGGATGGAACGTCTCTCTCTGGAGCGTGTCCCGGGAATCTCCGGCGGCCACGCCCACTTTCTCCATGCACTGTCCGAGGGCGAGGTCCTCCACCGAGGACGTGTGAGTGCACGTTTTGGTGCGAAAGCCCTCCACGAACCTCTTGAGCGCCTCTCGGCTCAGGACGTACCCGGCGCCGCCGCTCATGTAGCCCTGCTTGATGTAGGGCTTGAAGCGGCGTCCGAAGTACACGGGTTCGTCCGGCGAGTGGTTGGCCAGCACCCTGCGCAGGTTGTCCACCACCACGTACGTGTCGTCGTCGGCTTTGAGGAACCAGTCGGCGTCGGCGCTGTGCTTCTCCTGCACGTAGTGGAAGGCGTTGATGGTCTTCCAGTAGAGCTGGTCGCGGCCCTCCTTGGCGTGGAGTCCGACGGTCGGGAAGTCCGGGTCGTCCACCGAGCTCACGAACACCACGACGTTACAGTGCCGACTCCACGTGGCCTTCACGTGACGAGTTTTCTTCTCCAGGTTCTTCGGACCCGTCATCACCCAACACAGAATACGTACGCGCTTGTACAGCGAATCAGCCAGGGCGCTGTCCTCACCTAAACGAGAAACGCACAGGTGGGTGGGCGGAGCCTGGCCGATAACAACACATGCGATATATTTACATCTTGACTATCGTAGACATTCTTTTTATCGTTACTTCTTTATCGTTCTGTTTTCCTTGTTGTTTTCTCGTTCCATTTTCATTGTTACAAAATGAACAAACATGCTGGTTATCAAAAAAAAATAGTTTCTAGCTAACACTATCCTAGCCAGCTAGCTTGTTCGTTCTTCTTTAACTTTATGTTTATGTTTTCCTGTTACTTTATTTTCGTAAAATTTTTCGTTATTTGTTCCTGTTACTTTATCGTTAGATTTTTCGTTGTATTTTTCTGTTACTTTTTTATTACATTAATTACATTTTTATTACGTTTTATTACGTTACTTTTTTAATCGTTAAATTTTTTCGTTATATGTTCCTGTTAACTTTATTGTTAGATTTTCTGTTATATGTTCTTCTTAACATTTTATCGTTAAATTTTTTGTTAAATGTTCTTGTTATTTTTTCTATCTTTATGTGTTTCTTTACTGTTCCTTTTTAAATTTTTTTGCGTTATATTTTCCCATTATTTTTTTTATCGTTACATCTTCTCGTTACTTTTTTTGATAGTTAATAATTAATTTTCCGTCAGTAATCTACCTTCGCTTTTTCTTGCTACATTCAGAATGTAATTTTTTTGTTATTTTATATTTTATTACAGTTTACTGTTTACTTTATCATCACTTTATTTCCATTATTTTTTTTATTGTTACGTTTTTCACAACTTTAAAGTTTTTATCATCAGATTTTGTCGTTCAAAAGTTCAAAACTTTCCCACTACGTATTTTATATATATATATATACATATGTAGAAAGAGAGAGAGAGAGAAAGAATTTGTCTATTTGTCTCAGTTACTGTAATAAACAATTGTAAAAATTAGAAAAAGAAAAAAAAAAACGAGAGCGACATGTTTAGATTTCTTATGAATAAAGTGATAAGTTACGAACTCTAACCCCGCCCGCTTAGTGACGCGGGTCAAACGTAATGAATTCACTAGTCAGAAATGGAGAAAACAGAAAAGGAGCAGAATGAAAGAATAAAGAATAAAAGTAACTCAGTTCATCATCGAGTTCCTGTTTGATCAGTTCGGTACTTCGAGATCGTTCTGTTTATAGAAAAAGAAAAAAAAAGGAAAAGAAAAGAGAAAGCAAATAAAAGTGAAGCAGGAAGAGAACTCCGTAGTGAACAACGTAATAAAATTTCCGAAGGTGACGGGATTAACTGCAGGATGTGTACACTGCGGGAGAGTCAACAGCACTGGAGCAAAGTCCAGAACGCGACGTGGCAGAGCGCTAATCACACTAATCAGACTAGCGATGCTAGCGGCGTTTCCCGGAGTCGTTACCGATGTGATGCGGGTGGACGAGGTTAAACAGCGCTAACTTCTCCTTCCTCCAGTTCTGGTGCTCCTCCTCGAGTCTCCTCAGGTCCGCGTCGACACGTCGCGGGTGGGGGTTTTGCGAGAACCAGGCCTGGTGCAGGATCACGTACAGAGAACACGTTCCCACCAGGAAGCCCACGTAGAACGAGGAGCGCGAGCAGAGCCCTTTCATCTGGAACATTTTCACTATTTTCACCACACGCTAACTGAAAAAAAAAAACAAAAACGAAAAAGAGATTAGAGGAGCGTTTATAAACATCGCAACTCCTTACGCACAAACACACTTCACTAGAGATAGAAAAAAAATCTTTTAAACAAATTTAAAAAGCAAACACTTTTATCTTACAGTTTAGTTATTCTGGACTCATTTCTAATTAATTGAGATAAAATTTACGTACTTTTTCAACTTTATATTTTAACGTTGCGTACGACAGCGTGTTAGGGCCACTGTTTTAAAAAATTAAAATACAATAATTTGAGAATAAAGTTACAATTTCCGTTACCTTTCTAACGTTACGTTTTATTGTTCCGTTACCTTTCTAACGTTACGTTTTATTGTTCCGTTACCTTTCTAACGTTACGTTTTATTGCTCTGTTACTTTTCTTACGTTAGTATTATTGTTCCGTTACCTTTCTAACGTTAGTTTTATTGTTGTTATCATTCTAATGTTACGTTTTATTGTTTTTCTCCTCAGCTGCTCCGAGACTGTTTTACTTTAATCGTGTTATACAAATAAATCTGAACAAGTCAGGAATAAAATAAATAAACAAACAATAGCATCAATAGCATATTAACAAAATCTTTAAAACTATTTTTATAACCGAGACTAAGTTCGAGTTAACTTTATATTAGCTAATTTGCGTAAGAAACATGTTCATGTGACCCATAATTACTCATTAATTCCTCATTAATTACTCATGCTGATTGTAAACAGTAGTAATTTACAGATTAAATAAATGTAAAACGTACACATAAGTAAATATTAAATGGAAAAAAACATTAATAATTTAATTTAATATAAAAAATGTTATAAAGATGTTGATGTTTACAGATTTTAATAAGTATAAAAATATATAATTTGTATAAATATGCTTTAGAAACATATATAATGCCACATGAATTAAATACAGATATAAATATATATATAACTATGCAGATTTAAATAAATAAACAATGATAAAAATGCTATTGATGGAATTTTACCTGTTTGTTGATGTTCAGTGAAAGTGAAGCTCAGAGAAGAAGCGCGTGACGCCCACATCCATCTCAAACAAGCTCCAGACCAGGAGAAGAAGCTTCTTCAGACCTCCAGCCTGCTGTGGAAGTCCAGCAGAACATCACCGAGTGAACACTGCGGCTCTGAGTTTGTTAAAAATGATAATAAAAACAATAAAAACAATAATAATGGCGCTACAGGGCTCACGCGCGCGCTCTCTCTCTCTCTCTCTCTCTCTCGTGACGTTACGAGCTCGCGAGCTGGACGTTAGCACAACAGATTAGCTTTGCTAGTTTAAAAAAAAAAAAAAAAAAAAAAAAAAAAAAAAAAACGGCGGCTAGTAAAAAAGACGCCGCACGTCTCCATGGTGACGCTTTGTCATCGTAAATTAAATAAAAAAAAAATAAATAAAAAAACGTAAAAAAAAAAAAATAGAGAGAGAGAGAGAAACTTCCGGAAGCTGTTTATGTCACACAGGTCGCTCGCGCGCCCGCACAACTTCTTCCACATCAACTTCTAGCAGCGCGAGAGCCACCTGAGCGAAACAGGAAGAGCCTGCGTCAGAGGGGACGCGACGCGCATGCGCATATCCTGCACTGCGATTGGCTGAGCTGACAAGAGGGCGTGGCCACATTCTCACGCTCGCCCTGAACATCCAGTCTGACAGGAAAGTTCAGAGCTCCTATTTTTATTTATTTATTAATTTATTTATTTTTATTATTATTATTATTTAAGAAATATTATCTTGTGAGTTTATTGTGAATTTCTAATAAATAATTCATTAATATTTAAATTAGTCTAGACTTGTATATAAAAAAGTAATATTCCACACTATATTAACTATATAATTAATTGATTAATGATTTTTTTTTTTTTTTTTAAATATTCTTGTGACTTTTTTTTTTCCATTTTTACATATTATATATTCTCATTTTCCACACCTCCTGAAGAATTTTTGGATTAAATATTTCGCTTTTTTGTTGTTTTAAATTTCAACTGTTGCATATTTAATTAGCCGAAAAATCTCATTTGCATAAATGCAAATTTTCAAGTTTAAATGCAAACAAATGCAATACTTACATTAAAATACAAAGAGTATCAGGTTTTTGGCCATGACAAGCATTTTTATTTTTTAAATTTTTGGATAAATTTATTTTCAATAAATCTATTAAATGTCTCCTTTGCTGCAGTAAAAAAAAAAAAAAAAAATTATTAAAAAAAATTTCGTTCAGTATTTTCTACTTCTTTTAGTTTAGTTCTTACTGATGCAATGTGCAATAAGGAATTTGATAAAAAGTTATGAACACAACTTTCAAACTGAATGATGATGAAAGTTTTCAGTTAGACAAAAAAAACAGTATTGTTTGCTGTGAAACCTGTAAATTTGAATGTGTTTAATTAAAGCGTCACGTGATCTCAGTGTAAATAAACCTGTTCCTGGAGGAACCCAGAGTTCGTTAGAGAACACACCTAAGCACACAGCATCATGAAGATCAAACATCTGTTAAATTATCATTAAAAATATATATAAATATCTCCACAGGTCAGCGGCGAGTCGTATGAAACCCTGTTTGGAGAACGTTTAGCGAAAAGGACGTTAGAGACGATTAAACATGTGGGAAAAAGGTTCTCTGGTCTGATGAGACCAAAACAGAACTTTTTGCTCCTCGGTACAAACCTGTGAACACCAGTCCTGCTGTGAAACACGGTGGTGGCAGCATCGCGCTCAGCTTTGGCATCTTGGTTGCTTAGTAACAGTAGTAACCGTTTACACTCCTCTCGCTGACACTCGTCTGTTTCTCACATGTTTTTTCATTTCTCTCATTTTTTATTTTTCTCTGTTTCTTTTTTCTATATAAATTTACTTTCTCTCACTTTTCTCTTCTTACTTCTTTCTTATCCTTGTTTTTCTTTGTTTGCTTTTCCTTCCCATTTCCTATTTTTTTGTTCTTTCTCTCTTTCTTTTTTATATCTCTAACGGTTTCCTTTTGTCTGCCTCTATTCTTTCTGTCTTTTTACACATCTTTTGTCTCAACTTTTCTTTTTTTTCTTTCTTTTTAAAAATCTGTTTTTTTTACATTTTCTTTCTTTCTTTCTTTCTTTCTTTCACAGTATTTCCTTCAGAAAATGTAAATCTAGTTTCACCAGTTTTATTTTAACTGTCTTTTTTTCACCAAATGATTTCATATTAAGTGAAAATATTTTTTCCCTTTATATTTGGAAGAAACCCAGAACTGCTCATCACCCTGAGAACACCGATCCCTGCTGTGAAGCACGGTGGTGGTAGCATCATGTTCAGTTCATGTGCATAAAATCCCACAGCAGAACGAGGAAAAGCGTAAAGTACTGAAAGAAACTTTTCGGCTTGTTATTTTAAAAAGGTATTAAAATTAAAACTTCAGTATTTTTTACAAACGTTTAATTATTTCACAGCTAAAATTTTACAATCAACCTTTACGCATTTAACATGAATGTTATTTTTTATTCCCAAAATCTTGATTGACAGCTCAGAGAAACTTTCTTACATCATCAGCATTTTCTTTAGTTAAAGCAACAAAGAAGAACCAAAAAAAATTTAAAAAATTAAAAAATAAATGAAATAAAAACTATTCTCATGAGTTTAATGCTCCAATAATCACTCAGACTCAATAATCACTCAGACTCAATAATCACTCAGACTCAATAATCACTCAGACTCCAGGAAGAAAATAAGCTCAAATGCCTAATTTCTCTCTCTTTCTC